>NC_092374.1:99897246-100194041 GCF_030028105.1 Mobula birostris
AAAAACAACAATCAATAAATAAGCCCCTTTCCTCCAACCCACTCACCAAACACCAGGCTTCCAACTGGTGGACTGGCTACCTCCAGGCCTCAGCCTTCTACACTCTTCACAACACCACCAACCTTTGTTTCATTTGCAAACTTCCACTTGTAAAAGTCACAAATAGCAGAAATCCCAGAACAGATCCCCATGGGATGCCACTGGTCAGCACCAGGCTGTGCCGTCTGCTGCTCCCACTCAGTTTCTCACAGGGAATGCCTGTTTCAGGAGCAGTCGATCCCATTGCACCCGCATTCAGCTGGGGCTGCTGCCTAAGTCTTTGTCTTTGGTCACCCAATGACGACGGAGTTTTTGCAGCAACTCAGGTTCAATTGCTGCTGCTGTCTTTAAGGAGTTTGTACCTTCTCCCTGTGATTGTGTGGGTTTCTTCCAGCTGGTCTGGGTTCTTCCCGCATCCCAGAAGCGTCCATGTTAGTAGGTTAATTGGTCCCATGGATATAACTGGGCAGCTCAGGCTCATTGAGCCAGAACGGCCTGTTATTCTGTTGTATTTCTGATGATAAATAAAATTTTCCTTATTTGGCCCATATCCCTCTAAACCAGGGGTTCCTAACACTTTTTATGCCATAGTTGTGAACTCCTATTTTATGTCATGGGCCCCAAGTTGGGAACCCCTGACCTTCCATGTACCCATTCAATTGCCTATCCAAGAGCAGGATGGTAACATAGTGGTTAGTATAGCTTTACAGCAGTGGCAATCATGGCAATCGCCAGTCCTGGTTCAATTCCTGCCACTGCCTTTAAGGAGTTTGTACATTCTCCCCATAAATACATAGGTGTCCTCTGGGTCCTCCAAATTCCTCTCACACAACAAAGGTTAGGATTAGAAAGTTGTGGGAATGCTATGTTGGCACCAGAAGCATGGCAACACTTATGGGTTACCCAGCACATCCTCGGACTTCGTTGGTTGTAGATGCAATCAATGTATTTCGCTGTATATTTCAATTTACATGTGACAAATACCATGAAGCTAATCTTTATCTTAATCTTTAGATGTACATGATACATGGGCAGCCATTGGCTTTTTTCCCCAGGGTGGAAATAGATAATATAAGCGTGCATAATTTTAAGGTGATTGGAAGAAAGTGTAATGGGGGATATCAGAGGTAGGTTTTTTTTTACACAGACTGTGCTGGGTGCATGCGAAAGATGGCAGTAGAGACAGATACATTAGGGGATTGAAAAGGTGCTTGGATAGGCACATGAAAGAAAGGTGGAGGGTTATTTGGGAGGGAAGAGTTAGATGGATTTTAGATTAGGTTAAGTGGTCTGCTGTAAATGGGCTGTACCCCAACTGGTGATTGTTGGCTATAGTATTCTGTGTCCTATGTTAATGTATCTATGCTCTTGTCTGCAGATTACTGGAGGAGAAGCGAATTGAGATCAGCAGTCAGGCCAACAAGTTGCGGAATGGTTTGTCCAAAATCGATGACACTCGGGATAAGGTGGAGGTGATGTCCGTCGAGCTGGAGCAGGCAAAGGTGAAAGTAGCCGAGTTCCAGAAGCAATGTGAGGAGTACCTGGTGATCATTGTACAGCAGAAGCGTGAGGCTGATGAGCAGCAGAAGGTAGGGCCACAGAGCCCATCCCCTCCATTGTACACCACCCCACGGCGAGGCATGCTGATCCTCCAATTTCCACTCACCTCCCTTCAGCAACATTCCTTCAGCTTTGTGTCCCTTTATTAGTACAGTACACCTGCTCATTAATGCAAATATCTACTTAGTCAATCACGTAGCAGCAACTCAATGCATAAAGCATGCAGACATGGTCAAGAGGTTTAGTTGTTATTTAGACCAAACATTAGAAATGTGATCTAAGTGACTTTGATTGTGGGGTGATTGTTGCTGCCAGGCAGGGTAGTTTGATTATTTCAGAAACTAATCTCCTGGGATTTTCACACACAACAGAGTTGATAGAGAATTGTGTGAGAAACAAAAAACATCCAGTAAGTGGCAGTTCTGTTGGTGAATGAGGGAGGTCAGAGAGGGTGACAGTAACTCAAATAACCACACATTTCAATAGTGGTGTGCAGAAGGACATCTCTGAAGCACAACATGTGAACCTTTTCGTGGGTGGCTACAGCAGCAGAAGAGCACACCGGGTTCCACTCTTGTACCGAATAAAGTGGCCACTGAATGCATACAGGTGATTATATAAAAATACAAACAAGTATAGGAATGATAAACTATAAGACAAAACAATTCGACACACCAGTCCAATAGTGCCTTCAAATGCCTTGTCATACCTCTTGAACTCCCTTAATCTTCTCTCTTTGCACTTTTTCCAAGGAACTATTTATTACCAGTTTACTTTTACCTTTCACCGAAAGGGTTGAGCTCCACCTGATATCTCTCCAGGCCCTTCAACTCAGTGCTGATGAAGAGTCTTGGCCTGAAATGTTGATCGTTTATTCCTCTCCATAGATACTACCTGACCTGCTGAGTTCCTCCAGCATTTTATGTGTGTTGTTCTGGATTTCCAGCATCTGCAGAATCTCTCGTGTTTATGAAACCTCGTTGGCTCTCTGAGTCAGTGTCCATTTCATCCTCAGGTTTATGAGCTATCTACTCGGTGTGCAGAGTGCTCCATCAGATAGGGCTGTTGGTGCTTCTCAAATGCAGATTCAGATTTATTTATCACAAGTATATGGAAACAGACATTGAAGTGTATTGCTTCTGTTACTAGCTAAACCAATCTGAGGATGTGCTGGGGCAGGTCTCAAGTTGCTAAACATTCTGGCACCAAAATGGCATGCCCACAAGGTTCAGCAGAACAACTACAAGCAACAAAACAATAACAGCAAAACAAGCCCTTTTCCTACCCCTCACCCTGTCCTCCAACTCCAGGACACATGTCCAGTCTCCAGCCTCTAACCTCCAGTTTCTAGGCATCGGCCATCCAGTTAAACCACTTTCCAAATGTTTTAATATTCTGTGACCTTTTTCCACCTCTGTTCGATTTCACTTTGTGCATTGATGTTAGTTCCCTGGCTCCTGTACAAGGAAGCCATTCAATGGTCTGATAACAGTGAGATGTAAGCTGTCCTTGAGCCTGGTGGTACGAGTGGTACGTGCTTTTGCAACTGCTGCCCGATGGGAGAGAGGAGAACAGACAATGACTGGGGTAGGTGGGGTCTTTGATTCTGCTGGCTGCTTTACCAAGGCAGCAAGACGTGTAGACAGAGTCGGTGGAGGGGAGGCAGGTTTCTGTGACATGGTAATGATGGGGTAGTTATTCCTCTCACACTCCTGGGACATATCAAGATTCCATTTCTGAGGTCTTTGCAAACTTGTGCCCATTTGTAACATAGCATACCTACGTGTCTTGACTAGAATCAGCTGCCATGGAAGGCGAGCACCAGGGTGTGTCTCTTCCTTCACTGACTGTTGTGCTTGTGGCCCAACTGAGTGTTTCTGTCCACACAGACTGTCAGCTCCCACAGTGAGAAGATCGCAGCAGAAGAAATCAAGTGCAAAGTGATGGCAGAAGGAGCCCAGAAGGAACTGGACGAGGCCTTGCCGGCATTGCAGGATGCCATGAGGGTATGAAATTGGAGATGGTGATCTGTGACTCACTCACATCCTTAGGTCGAACATGATCTTGCTGTCATCTCTGAGCAAAAGATTGAGAGTTCCAGGGTCTCCTGCATTAATGGTGCTGAGCTGTGTGTGAAGGGCAGGTCATGAGACCTGGCTTTTCACACAGTGTGCTCACATGGCCGATTGATAACCAAATGGTTGATCAGGACTTGGCTGTATTCAGTGCAGGACAAGCCCTTGGATGTAGAACCTTACACAAAACATAAGACATGTCAGCCAGGGAGTGTAATCTACAGTTTGTTACTCAACAGCAGAGGTAGAAGAACATGGGTCATTTTCACAACTCTTTACTGTTGTTATAGTCCCATCCGAGCAAGCACCACTGAGCATTCATTGCCTGTGACAAAAAGCATCCCAATCAGCCCTACTGTTCCGATCCATCCCGACCACATCTCTATTTAACGGCCACGCACGTCTACACCACCCTGGTGTACACTCCATCCCTGCCGCACCTGTCAGTATCCATCATCCTTTTCATTCCCAACTACCCCTCTCTGCCCCTGCCATCCACTCCATTGTCACTACCCTCTCCGTCCGCATCGTTCACCCCATCGTCACCAAACTTCCCAGTCCCTACCATCCACTCCGTCATCACCAACCCTCTCCATCCCCAATGTCCATTCCAACCTCACCAACCCTCTCCATCCCTAATGTGTTCACTCCAACCTCACCAACCCTCTCTGTCCCCACCGTCCAAACCATCCTCTCTGTCCTCACCGTCCACTGCACCCTCTCCGTCCCCACCGTCCACTCCATCCTCTCTGTTCCCACCGTCCACTCCACCCTCTCCGTCCCCACCGTCCACTCCACCCTCTCTGTCCCCAATGTCCACTCCACCCTCTCCGTCCCCAATGTCCACCCTCTCCATCCCCACCGTCCACCCCACCCTCTCTGTCCCCAATGTCCTCCCTCTCTGTCCCCACCGTCCAAACCATCCTCTCTGTCCTCACCGTCCACCCCATCCTCTCTTTCCCCACCGTCCACCCCACCCTCTCTGTTCCCAATGTCCACTCCACCCTCTCCGTCCCCACTGTCCACTCCACCCCACCGTCCACTCCATCCCCTCTGTCCCCAATGTCCACTCCACCCTCTTTGTCCCCACGGTCCACCCCATCCTCTCTGTCCCCACCGTCCACTCCATCCTCTCCGTCCCCACCGTCCACCCCATCCTCTCCGTCCCCAAAGTCCACTCCACTCTCTCTGTCCCCACCGTCCAAACCATCCTCTCTGACCTCACCGTCCATCCCATCCTCTCTTTCCCCACCGTCCACCCCACCCTCTCTGTCCCCACCGTCCACTGCACCCTCTCCGTCCCCACCGTCCACTCCATCCTCTCTGTCCCCAATGTCCACTGCACCCTCTCCGTCCCCACCGTCCACTCCATCCTCTCTGTCCCCACCGTCCACCCCACCCTCTCCGTCCCCACCGTCCACCCCACCCTCTCTGTCCCCACCGTCCACTCCATCCTCTCTGTCCCCACCGTCCACTCCACCCTCTCCGTCCTCACCGTCCACCCCACCCTCTCCATCCCCACCGTCCACCCCATCCCCTCCATCCCCAAAGTCCACTCCACTCTCTCTGTCCCCACCGTCCACTCCACCCTCTCTGTCCCCACCGCCCACTCCATCCTCTCTGTCCCCAATGGCCACTCCATCCGCTCTGTCCCCATCCTCCACTCCACCCTCTCCGTCCTCACTGTCCACTCCATCCTCTCTGTCCCCAATGTCCACTCCATCCTCTCTGTCCCCATCGTCCACTGCACTCTCTCCATCCCCACCGTCCACTCCATCCTCTCTGTCCCCAATGTCCACTCCATCCTCCCTGTCCCCACTGTCCACCCCACACTCTCCGTTCCCACCGTCCACTCCACCCTCTCCGTCCCCACCGTCCACCCTACCCTCTCTGTCCCCACCGTCCACTCCATCCTCTCCATCCCCACCGTCCACCCCACCCTCTCCATCCCCACCGTCCACCCCATGCTCTCCGTCCCCACTGTCTGCACCACCCCCTCTGTCCGCACCATCCACCCCATCCTCTCTGTCCCCACCGTCCTCTCCATCCTCTCTGTCCCCACCGTCCACTCTGCCACCTGACCAACACTCTCTGTCCCCATTGTTCATTCAATCATCACTGACCCTTTCTGTCCTGCCCATCCATCATCACTGACTCTCCCCATCTCCACCGTCCACTCCATCATCAGAAATCCTCTCTGTCATATCTGGCCACTCCATCATTTCCATCCCCACTGCCCACTCCATCATCACACATCCTTTCAGTCTTCATAATCCCACTCTGTTCTTACCACCCCTCTTTGTCCCTACTATCCCTTCCAATCCCCTCTGTCCCACTCAGTCCTCACCTCCAATCTGCATGCTGTCAGCTCCTGTCCATCCCCAACACCCCTCTTTGTCCCCACTCATCCGGGAATTTATTACTTTCCAGTAACGATTCAGTACCTTTCTTAACTGTACTTTGACATCTTTTGCACAGCCTGGTCTAACTCTCAACCTATGATGCTAGCTTGTCCTCCTCTGCTCCCCTGTGTTCTTTCTGTGGGCTCCCTTCCATCGTGTTCAGGGGTCATTGACCTCTTCCTCTGTTCAGGCATGATTTGGGTTATCAACCTGTGATTAAACCTTGCAGCCCCCCCCCCCCCGCCCCATATCTTGGCTCTGGGATCCATCCTGTCAACTACAATCCCACCTGATCTGGACCCCTTCACACCCCGGATAAATACCTCAGATTCCTACGGTAGTCAGATTCGACAGCTTTCCTACCGTAGCCCACAACTGGACAGTATGCATCCATTATTTCTGTTAGCTCCCTGACATTTATCTTTAAGGGTTAAGACTGTGCAACACTACAGCACAGTACACTAGTTTCGGCTCACAATTTTGTATCAATCTTTTAACCTAACCTTTCCATCTCCATAGCCCTCCATTTTTCTATCATTCATGTGCCTATCTAAGAGTTTCTTAAGTGTCCCTAATATATCTGTCTCTGCCACCACTCCTGGCTGCACGTTCCACCCGCCCACCAGGCTCTGTGTAAAATATTTACCTCTGACATCTCCTCTATATTTTCTTCCATCACCTTAAAATTATGTCCAAGTGGTCATACATTTAAACTATTAGCCATTATTGCCATAGGGAAAAGGTCTCTGGCTCTTCACCCTATGTACGCCTCTAAACATCCGGTACACCTCTATCAAGTCACCTCTCATCCTCCTTCACTGCAGATAGAAGATTCCAAGCTCCCTCATAAGACAGGATCTCTAATCAGGGGAGCATCTTGGTAAATCTCCTTTGTGCTCTCTAAAGCTTCCACGTCCTTCCTGTAATGAGACGACCAAACTGAACACGATATTCCATGTGTGATCTAACCAGGGTTGTGTAGAGTTGCAATATTACCTCACAGCTCTGGAACACCACCCGCCAACTAATAAAAACCAGCACACCATACACCACCTTAACAACCCAATCAACTTGCATGGCATCTTTGAGGGATCTATGGCCATGGATCCCCAAGATCCCTTTGTACCTCTGCACTGCTGAGAATCCTGTTTCCGTCTCCGTCTCCATCTCCATCTCTCTCTGTATTCCTTGTACCATGCCACTGGTGTTGATCTCTCTCTCTCTCTCTCTCTCTCTCTCTCTCTCTCTCTCTCTCAATTCCAGGCTCTGGAGTCATTGAATAAGAAGGACATGACAGAGATCAAATCGTATGGACGTCCACCCGTCCTGGTCGAGACAGTGATGCAGGCTGTCATGATCCTCCGAGGCTCGGAGCCCACTTGGGCTGAGGCAAAGAAGGAGCTGGGTAAAAGGCCAGAGAATGGCGACGGGATCGCTGTGAGGTGATGTCGTGTGGTTTCCACATTACTTACTGCAGCAGACAGA
This sequence comes from Mobula birostris, assembly GCF_030028105.1. Lineage (NCBI taxonomy): Eukaryota > Metazoa > Chordata > Chondrichthyes > Myliobatiformes > Myliobatidae > Mobula > Mobula birostris. Next base: position 99,904,808 of record NC_092374.1, read on the forward strand.
GAGAGAAGGTGACCTCAGGATTCCCGATCATGTGGAAATGGCCCAGTGCTCATTGGATCGGGGTGCCGAAAGCAATCACAATGTGTCGGCACAGGGACTGCTCATTGAGTCAGGTTGCCGGGATCATTAGCCAGATTGGAGTGTGGGGACGGGTCATGAGGTTTCAGGGACTGCTCGTTGAGTCAGGTTGCTGGGATCATTAGCCAGATTGGAGTGTGGGGACGGGTCATGAGGTTTCAGGGACTGCTCGTTGAGTCAGGTTGCCGGGATCATTAGCCAGATTGGAGTGTGGGGACGGGTCATGAGGTTTCAGGGACTGCTCGTTGAGTCAGGTTGCCGGGATCATTAGCCAGATTGGAGTGTGGGGACGGGTCATGAGGTTTCAGGGACTGGTTGTTGAGTCAGGTTGCCGGGATCATTAGCCAGATTGGAGTGTGGGGACGGGTCATGAGGTTTCAGGGACTGGTCGTTGAGTCAGGTTGCCGGGATCATTAGCCAGATTGGAGTGTGGGGACAGGTCATGAGGTTTCAGGGACTGGTCACTGCCTCCAGATGCGGAAACCAGTCGGTCGTTGGTCAAGGCATGGTGATCAGTAATTGAATATCGGTGCAGGGATCAGTCACAGGAACTGAGCATGCAGACCGGTCTCAGTGTCAGGTCACATGGACCAGTCACCGGGGCTTGTCATGAGGTGTCGGTGTGCGAACCGGTGGTCACAGGTTGGGGCGTGCAAGGACCAGTGGTCTCCGGGTTTGGGTGGTGATGGATGGTCACTACATTTTGATGGGACAGATGAACTTTGGACTTTGCTGATTACTGAAAATGTTCAGGTATTGGACATGACAAAAAGGTTTGATTTTTGATCAGGAACTCTTGCTTTGTAGGTGAGCCAAACTTCATCAAACAGCTGATAAACTTTGATAAAGACAATATTTCAGATAAAGTGTTGAAAAAGATTGGGACATACTGTGCACAGCCCGACTTCCAGCCAGAAATTGTGGGACGGGTGTCTGTGGCAGCCAAGTCCCTCTGCATGTGGGTTCTCGCCATGGAGGTAAGTTTTCATCGACCACCCCGTACTTCCTGTTTCTCCTCACTGTTTACTCCGATTTCACTCCCTTCCCTCGACCTTTCATCCTGGCATCCTGGCCTTTGGGAAGCTTGGTTTCTCATTTTATCTCCCTGCTGTTCTTTCCCACCTCATCTCTCTCTCTATTTTAACAACATTACTAATAAACAATTATTTCAGAAGGATAAATTAAATTTTTTTTCAAACATGAAATGATTGGAATCAGGTGTATTCTCACTGACGTGTCATGAAGTGTATGGCTTTGTGGCAGCAGTACAAGGCAATTCATAAGAAATTACTACATAAAGAATTACAATAAGAAAAAGCATTTCACAACATATATTGTATACATTTCTCTGACATTAAAATGTACCTTTGAAACTTTACGTTGCTGTGCAGAAGTCTGAGGCACGTACAGTACATATAGCGAGGGTGCCTAAGATTTTTTACACAGTACTGTAGTAATTTTATGTAATTTATTTAGAAAAACACATTTCACGACATGTGAGTGATGATCAACCTGATTCTGATATTGTGGACTGAGAGTGGGAAGGGGGCAGGAAGAAGGGAATCGGAGTTGGGAACCAATTGTTTGGAATCAAATGGCCTCACCTAGTGTGTCAAGGCTGGGTCACCCCCACCCCTGGCCCTGGCAACCTTCCCCTTCTCTGCCACTTGTCCCACACCCCTCCCATGGTGCTCCAGCCTCACCATTTGGATTTACAAACTAGTACTCCAGTCCACGTTGAGAAATATAGTACTTTGCAAAAGTCTTGGGCACTTTAGCTATATATATGTGCCTAAGACCTTTGCACAGGACTGCATTTTTAAAAAAAAAATTAAGTAAGTAGAGCAAAAATGGAGTTGGGCCAGCTGGTGGTGTAGTGCCCAGCAATCTACTTCCATATCTTGCCATGAAAATCCTATGGACTCTATGGTCCATGAGGTCACAAAGAGTCAGTCTCGACTTAACAACTGAACAGCAACAAAGAGCAAAAATAGTGAAGTAGCGTTCATAGGTTCATTGTCTGTTCAGAAATCTGATGGTGCAGGGGAAGAAGCTGGTACTAAAACATTGAGTGTGTGTCTTCAGGCTCCTGTATTACCTTATGATATAAGACCATATGACTGAGAAACAGAATTAGGCCATTCAGCCTATATATTAGCTTACATGTGGTTCTAAGCTGATTGGACTGCAGATGACACCATAATTAGTCCTATAGTGAGCAGTGAAGAAAGTTGTCCAAGGTTACAACAGGATTTAGATCAGCAGATCAGATTTAGATGCAGTTCCAGAAGGAATCATCAAATATTCCCATTTTCCGCTACTACAGTTGAAATCCACAGTCACAGCCATGAGTATTCAGTAAGCAACATGATTTAAAAATCCTATTGATCCTCAAAATCTGCAGACACTGGACTGCAGCCATGAGTGTAGTTTCCCTTTGAGAAAAAGGAAATGGGGACAGTGTGCTGGAATGCAAATAAGATTGAAACACAGAGTCCTTAGCCCCCTCCCCCCACTCACACAGAGTCCTTAGAGCCCCTCCCACTCACACAGAGCCATTAGATCCCCCCTACTCACACAGAGTCCTTAGAGCCCTTCTCCACTCCCTGCTATCCTACTGATGAATGTACAGTCTCTAAAAATAAAATTAAAGACGTCAGGGCAAAATTACAGTATCAGTGGGACATCAGGAACTGTTGTGTACTTTGCTTCACTGAAACATGGCTCACTAACTCCCGCCATTTTGGAGCAGCGCTGCAGGCTAAGGGCTTCACCATCCACTGCAAAGACAGAACAGCCTGTTCTTGGCAAATTTTTCTACAGAAGTGGTTTGCCATTGCCTTCTTCTGGCAGTGTTTTTACAAGATGGGTGACCCCAGCCATTATCGCCATTATCAATACTCTTCAGAGATTGTCTGCCTGGTGTCAGTGGTCTCATAACCAGGACTTGTGATCCGCACTGGCTGCTCATACACTCATCCACCACCTCTGCTTGCTTGCATGGATTCATGTGACCCTGATTGGGGGGGGGGGCGGGTGCGAAATAGGTGCTGCACCTTGCCCAAGGCTAGCAAAAGGAAGCAGCACCTTACACCTCCTTTGGTAGAGATGTATCTCCATTCCTCCACCCAAATTATATGTATTATCATATTCTACCTTGAGATTCATTTTCTTACAGGCATTTACAGGAAAATAATGAAATATAATAGAATTTATGAAAAACTGTGCATAAACAAAAATGGGAACATTGTGCAAATGAATAAGGAAATACTGATAGCATGCATTGTAGAGTCCTTGAAATTGAATCTGGAGGTGGTGAAATCTGTTTAGAGTTGAAGTGAGTGAAATTATTCACGTGGTTTGGAGCCTGACGGATGAAGGGTAGTGTGGGACCCAAGGCTCCTGTACCTCATCTACTGGATGATAGGAGCAAGAAGAGATCATAGACTGGATGGTGGGGGCCTTGATGATGGACACTGCTTTCTTGAGACAGTGCTCCTTGTAAATGTACTTAATGGTGGGGAGGGCTTTGCCTGCGATGGATTGGGCTGTATAGACAAGACAATGAGAAAAACATATCACATGCTTGCCTTTGAGTTTAAGACTTCATGTTGTCATAAACTTTGGTTAGTGTTGAAGTGAGGAGGTTCCCACACCACCAGGTTCAGGAACAGCTATTATGCTTCAACCATCAGCTCCTAACCACGTGAATAACTTCACTCACCTCAACTCTAAACAGATTCCTCAACCTACAGACTCAATTTCAAGGACTCTACAACTTGCGTTCTCAGTATTATTGATTTGTTAATTTGAACAATGTGTCAGTCTTTGTTTATAAGATAAAATTTTATTTATCCTGAAGGAAATTATTATTGCAAGATTGCTCAGTCAGAAATATATACCTTAAAATACAAAATGTTCAGTAAAAAGTAATAGTGCAAAATACAGACGTGCAACAAAACCATGTACTTCTATACTTAAGGAGGAGGAGTTGTAGAGTCTTACAGCAACAGGGAGAAAGGATCTCCTGTGGCGTTCAGTGGTGCACCTCAGTGGAATCAGCCTGTTACTAAAGGTGCTCCTCCGTTTGTCCAGTACATCATGGAGGTGGTGAGAGGGATTGTCCATAATGCTTTGTAGCTTCTACAGCATTTTCCTCTCAGACGCAACCACCAGGGAATTCAGTTCCACCCCCAGAACAGAACCAGAATTAGCTCTCATCCCACTGCCCCAGCAGACTATAGCGTAGAATGGAATGCTGGCCACCAGTGAGTTGTAGAACATCTGCAGCATAGTACTGCAGACGTTGAATGACTGGAGCCTCCTCAGGAAGTACAGTCAGCTCTGTCCCTTCTTGTACAGAGCCCCTGTATTTTTAGTCCAGTCCAGCTTATTGTTTAGGTGAGTTCCCAGGTATTTCTAGTCCCGGATGACTTCCACATCCGTTCCCTTGGTGGAGATGGGAATGCGAAGTGTTTTCACTTTCCTGAAGTCCACCACCAACTCCTTTGTCTTAATGATGCAGGTGATTCAGCCCACACCACTCAGCAAAGTTGTCCACCACGCTTCTGTACTCAGCCTCTACACCCCGGCTGATACAGCCCATGACTGCTGAATCGTCTGAAAACCTCTGCAGGTGGCAGGACTCTGAGCTGTATCTGAAGTCCGAGGTGTAGACAGTGAACAGGAAGGGGTATAGAACAGTCATGCACCTGTGCTGCTAACCACAGTATCTGATGCACAGCTCTGCAATCTCACATACTGTGGCCGTCTGGACCGGTAGTCTGTAATCCAGGACACTAGTGAAGCATCCACCTGCATCTCCATGAGCTTACTCCCTAGTAAAGAACATGATTCTCACAGTGCTGTCTGTCTCATCGAGATGTGTGTAAGCCTGTTGAAGCAGGAAGGTAATGGCATCCTCAACTCCAATATGTTGTTGGTAAGCAAACTGCAGGGGTTCTGTGCTGGATTTACGATGGTCGGAAGGTGTGTCAGGCCAGTCTTTCTAATGACTTCATAACATGTGAAGTCAATGCCACTGTAGTCACTGGTCGTGGTGGGACATGTCTTCTTGGATATTGGAACTAGGCAGTATGTTTTCCACAGCACAGGGACCCTCTCCAGGGTCAGGCTCAGGCTCAGGCTCAGATTAAAGATGGATTGAAAGACTGCACCCAGCTGAATAGCACATATCTTGAGTACCCTTAGCGCTGATGCTGTCCGGTCGAACAGGTGAGGTCTGCTGAGCTCTCTTCTCAGTGACAGCCCATGTGTCTGTGGTTGTTGGGTCTCCAGTGTCCTTGGAGAGAGACAGAGGGCGAGGGATGAGAGGGGAGGAGTTGGGGGTGGATGGGTTGTAGAGGGTAAACAGTAGCCTCCTCATCAAACCTGTTGAAAAAACAGTTAGTCCTGACGAAGGGTCTCGGCCTGAAACGTCAACTGCACCTCTTCCTACAGATGCTGCCTGGCCTGCTGCGTTCACCAGCAACTTTGATGTGTGTTGCTTGAAAAAACAGTTTAACTTGTTGATCCCATCCTGGTCCCCTTCAATCACCTGCTCTCTGGTCTTTCTGTACCCTGAAGATCGTTTTCATACCACTCCACACATCCTTTGTATTGTTCTGCTGTAGTTTCCTCTCCAGCTTCCCCCTGTTGCAGTTATGTATAGTTTTTAATTGATTATATTGTATTACTTTATTTTCCTGTAAATGCTTGCAAGAAAGTGAATCTCAAGGTAGGATATGATTTTATATATATATATATATATATATATATATATATATATATATATATACACACTTTAATAGTAAATTTGCCTTGACCGTTACTATCTGTATTGTGATTTTCTGGAACCTGTGTGTCACCACACTATAGGATTAAGCCAGAGAGTGCAGAAGGGACTTGCATGGATATTAACAGGAGTAGAGTGTTTGGGTTCTCAGGAGAGGTTGGATATATTAGGTCTGTTTTCCCTGGAGTGAAGGCAATTGACAGGTAACATGGATATGAAATTATGTGAAGGAAACCTCAGGTCAATAGTCAGTGTCTGTTTCCCATGCTGTGTGAGTCTAAGCTAGAGAGTACAGGCTTAAGGTGATAGGGAGGTGTTTTAAGGAGATTTGGAGTGCATTTTTTACATAGAGGAGTTGGTACCTGGAATAAGCTGTTAGAAGAAATGAAGGAGGCAGGAATGGTAACATTCACAAAGCATTGTCATTGGTTCATGAATGACTATGGAGGAATGCTGCCGACTTGCGCAGTCCAGGCTGTGAGAGTAGATGTTGAGGAATGCACTGAAGCTTACTGGGGAAGGTTCTTCTGCCACTGGAGAGGGAGGAGTCGGATTGGGTGAGGAATTATTGTAGTAGTGTACCACCCGAGAGGGCCACATGAATGGCAACGGTCCTATTGGTTTTAAGGAGTATAACAGAACAGAATTGAAAACATTGATTATAAATGTAAGAATGATTTATAAATGTGTGAATGTTAGCCGGAGGCCTCAGCGGTGCGGCTTTCAGATTCCGAAGCTAAGCTTCCACACGCGACACTTCTGCACTCTGAGAACGAGTGAACCAACACTGGGAAGTATTAATTTTGTGTGTTCTCATGCATGGTTCAGTTGTGTGGAGATCCCTCTGTGTAACATGGTCTCTATCTCTTTCGCCATAGCTGTATGGCAGACTGTACCGTGTGGTTGAACCCAAGCGTCTCCGGCTGAATGCTGCCTTGGCGCAACTGGCAGAGAAGCAGGCATCTCTCGCTGAGGCACAGGCAAAGTTAAAGGAGGTGTGTGCGTTTGTGTTCTGCTTTGTTAATTCTCTGTTACAACCAACGAGAATCAGGCAAAAACTCCTTTCAGCACATCCACCTTCTTCACCAGCTGTCACACACAGCCAATCACTCTTTTGCAATGCAACACACAAAGGAGCTGGAGGAACTCAGCAGGTCAGGTAGCATCTATAGAGGGAAATGGACAGTTCATCAGGACAGCACTACTTTTGTTGTTTTTTGTGCACAAGATTCAAGTTTATTTATCACATATCCGTCAAAACATACAGTGAAATGTGTTGTTTGCTTTAACAATCAACACAAGGTTTGGGGTGCCACAGTAGCTCAGTAGTTAGTGCGACACTATTACAGCTTGGGGTGGCAGAGTTCAGAGTTCAAATCCAGCACTATCTGTAAGGAGTTTGTACTTTCTCCCCATATCCCTGTGAATTCCTCCCATTTTTCAAAGATGTACCAGATAGTATCTCCGTAAATTGTTCTGGGATTAGGCTGGGGTTAAGTGGGTGGGTTGCCGGGCAGTGCGGCTCACGGGGCTGGAAGGATCTGTTCTGTGTTGTATCTTTTAATAAAATAATATGTGCTGGGAACAGCCTGCTAGTGTCGCCACATGTTCCAGTGCCAAGATGGCATGCCCACAATGCTCACAGAACACAAAGCAACAACAGCAAAACAAGCCCGGTTCTTCCCACCCACTTGTATACACAGTCCTTTGGACAAGGTGTGTTTGGCCTCGAGCAGACTCGTGGATTCGCAGATGTTGGAGTCTAACTTCTCCAGAGAACGCACAGACCGGGGCGTCTGCAGACCTCCAGACTTCTGATCGACATTTGGGCTTCGATCCTTGGTCTTATTTGATTCCCTCTTGAAAGTTCCTATTGAATCTGCTCCCACTGCTCTTTCAGATATTGTGCTCCTGATCAAAACAGCTCACTGTGTCTAATTACAATGACAGACCAAGTTAAAAATACATGCTGCTTTTTTCTAATATGCTACTGTTCTGTGTTAACTGCATCGGTGACAGGCAGCCCAAACCAGCCAAAGCTTTATTCCTTTGTGTCCACCACAATATCTCCTTCCCTTTATAGGCCACAGGAAATGAGAGAGCTTCAAGGTGAACTGCAGGGCAGCACGGTAGAGGTTTAGGTAATGCTTTATAGAGCCAACAATCAGAATTGGAGGTTGGCTCCGACTGCAGTCTGTAAGTTTTTACATTCTCCCTGTGTCTGTGTGGGTTTCCTCCCACATTCTAAAGGTGTGTGGGTTGGGGTTAGTGAGTTGTGGCCATGCTGTGTTGGTGATGGAAGCCTGGCGACCCTTGTGGGCTGCCCCCAGCACACCCTCAGTTACTTGTTAACACAATCGATGCATGTCACTGTATGTTTCAATGGATGTGTGATAAATAAAACTAATCATAAAAAAAACTGCAACTCCTCCTGTGGGTGGGCGGTGACATGGAGAGCAATAGCAATAAGGCCTGTTTCTGGTTCGATGGTAGATGAGTTTATCGTCACATGCAGCAGAGTGCAGTGAAATTCCTTTGCCTGCATGAAGTTCATTGAATAAAGAGCACACAGAGCAAATGCAGATAGAAGCACAGAACAGCTGCACAGTCTCAAGTAGGGCAAGAAGAAATGCTCCAGTGACAATAATGGGAGAGTTGAAGTGAAGGGTGCGAGTACCTAGCAGCACTACCAGGAAGGAGACATGAGAGAGGTTTTGTTCCCATTCCCATTTTGACACGTCTATCCACGGCCTCCTCTACCGTAAAGATGAAGCCACACTCAGGTTGGAGGAACAACGCCTTATATTCCGTCTGGGTAGCCTCCAACCTGATGGCATGAACACTGACTTCTCAAACTTCTGCTAATGCCTCACCTCCCCCTTGTACCCCATCCGTTATTTATTTATATACACACATTCTTTATCTCTCTCTCTCCTTTTTCTCCCTCTGTCCCTCTCACTATATCCCTTGCCCATCCTCTGGGGTTCCCCCCCTCCCCCGTTTTCTTCTCCCCGGACCTCCTGTCCCATGATCCTCTCATATCCCTTTTGCCAATCACCTGTCCAGCTCTTGGCTCCATCCCTCCCCCTCCTGTCTTCTCCTATCATTTTGGATCTCCCCCTCCCATTTTCAAATCTCTTACTAGCTCTTCCTTCAGTTAGTCCTGACGAAGGGTCTCGGCCCGAAACGTCGACTGTACCTCTTCCTAGAGATGCTGCCTGGCCTGCTGCGTTCACCAGCAACTTTGATGTGTGTTGCAAGAGAGAGGTGGTTGTTTTTAGTGAGTATTTCTCCTCCTTTTTTGCAGGTTGCCGAGAAGTTGGAAATGTTGAAGAAGCAGTATGATGAGAAACTGGCTCAGAAAGAGGAACTGCGCAAAAGGTCAGAGGAGATGGAAATCAAACTGGACCGGGCCGCCAAGCTGCTGTTGGGGCTTGCTGCAGAGAAAGTACGCTGGGAGGAAACTGTGAAGGTGAGGAGACCGTGAACCAGGGGTCACCATCTGTGGCTTGCCCTCTCAAAAGGAGAGAGAAGATTCTTTTCCACCCAGAAGACACTGAATCTGAAGTTCTCCCAAAGAGAGAGCAGTGGAGATTCAGTCACTGAGTACATTCAGAGTCACATTCATATCCACACATGCACTCACACCCACACCCATCAAAACATACAGTGAAATACGTCATCATACACAAAATGCTGGAGGAACTCAGCAGGCCAGGCAGCATCTATGGAAAAAAGTACAGTCAATGTTTCGGGCCGAGACCCTTTAGCAGGACTGGAGTAAAAAGATAAGGAGTAAATTTAAAAGATGGGGGAAGGGCAAAGAGAAACGTAATGTGATAGGTGAAACCTGAAGGGGGAGGGATGAAGTAAAGAGTTGGGAAGTTGATTGGTGAAGGAGATACAGGGCTGGAGAAGGGGGAGTCTGATAGAAGAGGAAGAAAGAACGGGGGAGAAGCACCAGAGGGAGGAGATGGTAGACAAGGAGATAAGGTGAGAGGTGTAAAAGGGGATGGGGAATGGTGAAGTGGGGCATTACTGGAAGTTTGAGAAATCGATGTTCATGTCATCAGGTTGAGGATTGTGAGTGAACAGCCCTTTTCAAGTCAGCCACAAATTCTCAATTGGATTGGGGTCTAGACTCTTACTTGGTCACTTTAGGACATTAATTTTGTTGTTTTTAAGCTATTCCAGTTTAGCTTTGGATTTATGCGTGGGGGTCATTGTCTTGCTGGAAAACAAATTTTCTCCCAAGTTACAGTTCTCTTGTAGACTGCATCAGGTTTTCCTCTAGGGTTTCCCTGCATTTTGCTGCATTCATTTTCACCTCTACCTTCACAAGCCTTCCGGGACCTGCTGCAGTGAAGCATTCCCACAGCCACCGCCATGCTTCACGTAGGGGATGGTATGTTTTTGATGATGTGTGATGTTTAGCTTACGCCAAACATAGCATTAGTCTGATGGTCAAAATGCTCAATATTGGTTTCATCAGACCAGAGAGCCTTCTTCAAGCTGACTTCAGGGTCTCCCATATGCCTTCTGGCAAACTCTGGCCGAGATTTCATGTGAGTTTTTTTTTCAACAGTGGCTTTCTCTTTGCCACTCTCCCATAAAGCTGTGACTGGTGAAGCACCGGGGCAACAGTTGTTGTATGCATAGTCTCTCCCATCTCAGCCCTGAAGCTTGTAACTCCTCAAGAATTGTTATAGGTCTCTTGGTGGCTTCCCTCACTCATACCCTGCTTGCACGATCATTCAGTTTTTGAGGATGGCCTGCTTTAGGCAGATTTACAGCTGCACCATATTCTTTCCATTTCTTGATGATTGACTTGGCTGTACTCCAAGGGATATTCAGTGACTTGGCAATTTTCTTGTATCCATCTCCTGACTTGTACTTCTCAGTAACCTGTTCATAGAGTTGCTTGGAGTGTTCTTCTGTCTTCATGGTGAAGTTTTTGCCAGGGAACTGACTCACCAGCAGTTGGACCTTCCAGGTACAGGTGTGTCTTTACTACAATTAATTGCTTACATTCGATTTACTACCACCATTTCTGCACTGCTCCAAAGAGCGCTATATGAGGTCATTCTTACCCTTGGCCATTAGGCTGTATAATGAGCCAACTTATAGCCAGGGAAGTGATTGTCTTCTATATTTATACCTATGCACTTGTGATGCTACCTGCGACAATGTAATTTCCTCCGGGATCAATAGAGTATCTATCCCTCATTGAAGCACCTTGACTGCACACAGGTCCCCAAAAACAGATCTCCATTTAACTAATTATGTGACTTCTAAAACCAGCTGGCTGCACCAGGGATGATTTGGCATGCTATATTAAAGGGGGTGTGAACACTTGTGCATCAATTATTTTGTGTTTTATATTTGTAATTAATTTAGATTACTTTGTAGCGGTCTGTTTTCACTTTGACATGAAGTGTTTTTTTCTGTTAGTCAGTGTGAAAAATAGCCAAATTAAATCCATTGTGTTTTAGTGCTGGAAAACAATAAAACATTTAAACTTTCAAGAGGGGTGAATACTTTTTGTACATATCCTGCACCTTCCAAATTCCAGAATTCCAGCCACTGCTGCTCTGCCATCATCCCTACCAGTGTTCTTTTCCAATCAATTGTAGCCAGCTCCTCTCTCATGCCTCTAGTTCCCTTTACTCCACTGTAATACTGATACATCTGTCTTTGTCTTCTCCTTCTCAAATTGCAGGGTGAATGCTATCAGATTATGATCACCAGCCCCTAAGGGTTCCTTTACTGTAAACTCTGTCATCAATTTCTGTTCATTGCACAATACCCAATCCAGAATAGCTGATCCCCTAGTGGGCTCAACCAGGAGCTGCTCTGAAAAGCCATCTTGTAGGCACTCTAGAAATTCCCTCTCTTGGGATACAGCACCAATCTGATTTTCCCAATCTACCTGCATATTGAAATCCCTCATGACTATCGTAACATTGCCATTTTGGGATGCGTTCTCTACCTCCCATTATAAGTTGTAGACCACATTCTTTTTACTGTTTGGGGGTCTGTATACAACTCCCCTCAGGGTCTTTTTATCCGTGCATTTCCTTAGCTCTCCCCATAAAGATCCAACACCTTCCAATGCTATGCCTCCTCTTTCTAATGATTTCATTTCATTTTTTACCGACAAATCCACACCACCCCCTCTGCCTAACTGCCTATCCTCTTGATACAATATTTTTCTTTGGACGTTAAGCTCCCAGCTATAATTAAGATAGGACATAGAACAGTACAGCACAGCACAGGCCATTTAGCCCACAATATTGTCCTGATCCTTTAACCTACTCTAAGATCAATCTGACCCTTCCCTCCCACATAGCCCTCCTGGTTTTTATGGTTGATGTTTCATTTTATGAGTATCTTAAATGTCCCTAATGTCTTTGCTTCTAACACCACCCCCCACAGCCTGTTCCACACACCCACAACTCTCTGTGTAAAATAAAAACTATCCCTGACTTATTCCAGGAAAAGTCTCTGGCTGTCCACTCAATCTATGCCTCTTATCATTTTATAAATCGTTGTCACACCTCATCCTCCTTCACTGCAAAAAGAAACAATCTCACCCAACCTTTCCTTATAATCCAAGCAGCATCCTGGTAAATCACCTTCGCACCCTCTCGAAAGTGTCCACATCCTTCCTATAATGAGGTGACCAGAACTAAATACAATATCCCAAGCGTGGTCTAAGCAAAGTTTTATAGACCTGCAACATTATCTCATCTTGAACTCAGTCCCACCCCCCCCCGACAAATAAAGGGCAACACACCATACGCCTTCTTAACTAGCCTATCAACTTGCATGGCAACTTTGAGGGGTCTATGGACTTGGGTCTGAGGATCCCTCTGTTCCTCTAAGAACTGCTAAGAATCCTGCCAATAACCCAATACTCTGCCCTGAAGTCCCATCTTTCAAAGTGAATTACATCACATTTTAACAAGTTGAACTCCATCTGCCACAGTGTTCTGCTGTAACCTACAATACTCTCCACAACTTTACAACCTTTGTGCTGTCTGCAATCTTACTAACTCACCTTCAGCCTCCTCATTTATAAAAATCACAAAGAGCAGATCCTGTAGTAACCTGCAGTATATCTCTGGGGTCTAATCCCAGGGACTTATTTATCCTAACATTGTTCAAAAGTTCCAGAACATCATCTTTTCTAAACATCGACATGTTCCAGCATATCAGCCCGAAATTACACAGAGCTTTACGTTGTTCAAGATGCCTCTCATTGGTGAATACTGAAGCAAAGTATTCATTAAGACCACCCCACCTCCTCTGACTCCAGGCATGATTCCCCTATTATCCCTGATTGGCCCTACCCTCACTCTAGTCATCCACCTGTTCTTTATGTACATGTAGAAAGCCTTAAGTTTTTCCTTAATCTTCCTAGCCAAAGCCTTTTCATGGCACCTTCTAGCTGTCCTAAGTTCATCTCTTTTAACTCACTTTTGAAGCATCTAAACCCCAGAACATCCAACAGCCATTCTTGCCCTTGTGACGGCCAAGTCTCTGTAATGGCCACAATGTTGTAGTTCCATGTACTGACTTATGCTCTAAATTCATCACCCACATTCTTAACACATTAAAGTAAGTACATTTCAATCCATCCAGCTGACTACATTTATGCCCTATCCTTCCTCCTAGTCTCTACACATTGCATCTACCTCTACACCAACTTCCCCATCCTCAGATCTATCACTCTGGCTCCCATCCCACTGCCAAACTAGTTTACGTATTCCCCTACAGCTCTAACAAACCTGCCCCAAACATTGGTCCCTCTTGAGTTTAGGTGTAACCTTTTCCCTTTTGAACAGGTCATACCTTCTACAGAGCAAATCCCAATCATTCATAAATCTGAACCCTTTGCTTCCTGCATCAGCTCTTCAGCCACACATTTGCCTGCCTGATTCTTCTATTCTTACTCTCATGGGTCTGTGACACAGGCAGCAATCCAGAGATTAGGTCTCTATTAATTCTCCCCAGTTCCTGTCTAATATTCTCAAAATTTGCCCTGTTTCAATTCAATATTCTCCCACAAGTTCCATACTTATCCTGGTCTTTGTAGTTGAAATGACTGTTCTCCCACTGAAACCTCAGTCACCTGACCAGGCTCATTACCAAACATCAGGTCCATTACAGCCCCTCCTCTTGTTGGACTATCTACATATTGATTTAAGAAACCTTCCTGGATGTATCTAAAAAATTCTGTCCCATCTAAACATCTTGAAGTCAGAAATCCTAGTTTCTATTATAGAAGATGAAGTCTCCCATGAAAACAACCCTATTGTTTATACAGTTTTGCTTAATCTGCCTGCCTATCCCTATCTGTTCATCAGTGTCCTAGAGGCTGTTGGAGTGTTTGTAATATTACCCCATCAAAGATTGCAACCTTCCTATTTTTGAGTTCTGCTGATACAGACTCAATGGATGAGCTTTCCATTATGTCCATTCTAAGTACAGAATATTGTCCCTGATTAAGAGTGCAACCACACCCCCCAACTTTTACCTCCTCCTCTATCTTTTCTAAAACATAGAAACCCTGGGACATTAAGCATCCATTCCTGTCCTCCTCTCAACCAAGTCTCCATTATGATTGCAACATCATAGTTCCATGTACTGATCTGTTACCCATAATACTCCAAGCATTAAAACAGACCCACTTCAAACCTTGTCTATTGCAACACGCACAAAACGCTGAGGGACTCAGCAGGTCAGACAGTATCTATGGAGAGGCCGGGAGCCTTCATCAGGAATGGAAAAGAAACCAGAATAAGACGGTGGGAACCGAAGGAGTACAAGCTGACAAATGATGGGTAAGGCCATCTTCTAATTCTGGCTTCTTCCCCCTTCCTTTCCAGACCTGAAGAAGGGTTTCAGCCTGAAATATCACCTGTTCATTCCTTTCCATAGGTGTCACCTGACCTGCTGAGTTCCTCCAGCATTTTGTCTGTGTGCTTCACAGAACCTCCTGTGTTTACCATTACATATGTCTATTATATGTTCTTACTGGCCACGACATCCACTTTCTCTCAACTGCTCTACTTTCTTTTGAGGTCCCATGCCCCTGCCAAACCAGTTTAACTCCAATTCCAAACAGCATGCCACCCGGCCACTGTAGATGAGTGTTACTGGGAGTTTGCAACCTTCTCCACCTGATTGCACTCTCAGCAGCCAAGGTCCAAACCGCAAGGGGAACGAAACTGCCCGGTGTGTGATGTGTTGCTTGTGCATTCCAGCATCAGTGGGTGTCCGTGCACATCATCAGCAGCTCAGCCTCTGAGTCGTGTATACAGGGGCAAAAAGAGGGAGCCTGAGTATGTAAAACTAAATGTTGCATTACTATAGAATTTAAACCTTTCATGGTAGCAGAGTGGTTAGTGTAACACTGTTACAGTGACAGTCAGTTCCCACCTTTGTCTGTAAGGTTCTCCCTGTGACTGCATGGATTTCCTCCAGGCACACCAGTTTCCTCCCACATTCCAAAGGCATTTGGTTAAGGTTAGTTGCATTATGACGTTCTATGTTGGTGCCTGAAGCACAGCAACACTTGCAGGCTGCCTTCAGCCTATCCTCAGTCTATGTTGGTTGTGGAAATTAACAACGCACTTCACTCTGTTTTGATGAAAATGTGACAAAGAAAACTAATCTTTCTCCTATCTCTTCCAGTTGCTAATGCTGAATGACTGATTTGCGTTGAGAAATATAATCATCTCATTTCCTCCAAAAAAAATAGGGAAATAGAAATTGGCAAGAGGCCTGGAAACGTTGTACATATCAGTCAGGAGAAGCTCTCCACACAGCAAACCTCACACCTCAGCATCTCCACTGATTGTGAACTGCCTTATCAACAGCTTCACCTCTGTGCTTGGCTCCTAAAGCTGTTTCTCTGCTCTGTGTCAGGGCCTGGATTCAGACATGGGCTACCTGGTTGGCGACTGTCTCCTGGCCTCAGCTTTCCTCTCCTACATGGGTCCGTTCCTGTCCAACTACCGCGACGAGATCGTCACTGACATCTGGATGAAGGAGGTGAGTGCCAGATCTCCACTCCCTCCTCCATTAAAGCTGGCATCATGGCTAGTGTAACACTTTACAGCATGAGCAATAACTGATTACCGTTCAATTTCTGCCCGTGACCATGTGTGTGTCCTCCCTACGCCGGTTTCCTCCCACAGTCCAAAGATGTACATGTGAGAGATAAAGGCTCATCTGATCTTCATCTGATCTCATCTTTGTAGCTTACAGTTCACCCAGAATCAAGGTGAGGTTTTTATTCTCCATCACACCATCATAGAGATCAATGTAATGCTCCCCCCCCCCCACACACACACACACATGGCCCTTCAGTTTTCTATCATCCATGTATCTATCTAAGAGTCTGTTAAGTGTTCCTAATGTATCTGCCTCTACCACCACCACTGGCACCCATGACTCTCTGTGTAAAAAAACAAACTACCTCTGCCATCCCTACTATACATTCCTGCAATCACCTGAAAATTATGTCCTCTCATATTAGCCATCTTTGTCCTTGGGAGTCTCCAGATATCCACTTAATCCATGCCTCACTTGAATTTCTGGAATGAACATCATCTGTCATTTCTCAGCCCAGCTGTGCATCCTGTCGACAACCTTCTACACAGTCCACAGCACCACAACCTTCGTGTCATCTTCAAACTTACTAACCCCTGCAAGTCATTAATAAAAATCACAAACAGCAGAGGTTCCACAATAGCAGAACACCACTAGTCACAGACCTCCAAGCAGAATATGCTCCATGTACAATCATCCTCTGCCTCCTATGGGCAAATTAGTTCGGAATCCACACAGCCAAGTTTTCCTGGATCCCATTCCTCCCGACTTTCTGAATGATCCCACCATGGGGAACCTTATCAAATACCCTATTAAAATCCATATACATCACATCCATGGCTGTACCTTCATTAATATGCTTTGTCACATGCTCAAAGAATTCAGTCAGGCTCATGAGGTATGATCTGCACTTCACGAAGCCGAGCTGACTATCCCTAATTTAACTGTCCTTCTCCAAGTGCTCATTAAATCCTGTCTCTAAGCTCCTCTCCAATAATTTGCCTACCATTGAAGGTAAAACTCACTGGTCTATAATTCCCAGGGTTATCCTTACGTTTCTGAGAGGGAGTTGAGTTACAGTCACATTTTCTGAATGACTTTGTCCACAGGTGAACGTGCGCACTGTCCCATACTCACCCGAATTTGCCTTTGCAAACTTTCTCTCGAACCCAACGACCGTGCGAGACTGGAACATTCAGGGACTGCCAACGGATGCCTTCTCCACGGAGAATGGAGTTATCGTAACCAGGGGCAACAGGTATATTGGAGCAGAGAGAAATATTCAGGGCACTGGGACCAGCCCAGCTCGAAGTGTTCATCTGGAACCATAGCAAAGCAGTAACAGTGTGCTCAAGGGCCCGTTTAATGACATATTGTTCAGAGCTTCAGAGAGTTTAGTGGACAGCACAGAAGAACATGACTTAACTCATGCTGTCTCACCTTGAAAGTATTTAATGGGAGGGTGTAGACTCTGCACTGTAAAGGGAGCTTGTCACTTTCTAGCCCAGAGGAAAGGTCATGCCGCTGTGATCGGGCACAGCCGGCAGAGTCCTGATGACAGGTCTTGGACATCTCTCCATACCCACATTCCTGAGCCATAACGCCATGAACAGCAGACGTGTCCACTTCTATCTCCTACTTAAACTCTTAGAGAAAAGGACTGTGCAGGTGGGCCCACTGTTTCTGCATCCACTGAGTAATACTCTTGGAGTATTGAGTTAATTTCTGGTCACCTTATTATAGAAAGGCTATGGAAGCTTTAGAGAGGATGCAGAGGAGATTTACAGGATGCTGCCTGGATTAGAAAGCATGTCTTATGAAGAAAGGTTGATTAAACTAAGGTTTTTCTCTTTTGAGTGAAGGAGGATGAGATGTAACTTGACAGAGGTGTACAAGATGATTAGAGGCATAGATCAAGTGGATAGACGGAGATGTTTTCCCAGGTCGGAAATGGCTTACATGAGGGGACATAATTTTAAGGTGATTAGAACAAAGTATAGGGGGAGCAAAGTGGTGTGTGTGTGGAACATTCTTCCAGGGGTGATAGTAGAGACAGATACTTTAGGGATATTTAAGTCTCTTATATAGGCACATGGATGATAGAAAAATGGAGGGCTATGTAGGAGGGGAGGGTTAAATGGTCAGCACAATATCATGGGCCGAAGGGCCTGTACTGTTCTATATTTCATGCTCTTCATTATTTGACCCTAACCTATCTCTCCTTGTCCAGTCTGCCCACGTCTTTGGGGATTTCTGTCATGCCCTTCACCATTTTGTGCCTTTCATGTTTCTCACAGATTCCCAGACTCTGTACACCATTATCCCCATCTGGGAAGGTCTTGGGTCCTCTGATCCTCTGGAATTACAACCTCACCATTTCTCCTCCACCAACACTTCCAACTGCACAGCAGGACTCATTTTCCATCCCTGCAACTTTGTAAAAATCCAAGATAAAGGTCCTAGAGTGAGTCCCAGCTTGGCCTGTCCCTTCCTTGGTTATGTGGGGAGGAATGAGCAGACAGACAGACAGAGATTCAAGCACCTGCCATCAGAGTTTAGAACATTACAGCACACAAACAGGCCCTTTGGCCCATCTAGTCCATGCTGAACTGTTATTCTGCCTAGTCCAATCAACCTACACCTGGATCAGAGCTCTCCATCCCCCTTCCATGCATGTACTTATCCAAACTAACAAATGTTATAGTTAAACCCACATCTAGCACTTCCACTGACAGCTCATTCCTCTCTTGCACCAGCCTCTGAGTGAAGAAATTCCCTCCAGGTTCCCCATTAACTCTTTTCATCCTTAACCCACGACGTCTAGTTGTCATCCCACCCAACCTCAGTGGTAAAAGTCTGCTTGCATTTAGCCCTCATAATTTTGAAAAGCTTTATCAAATCTCCCCTCATTCTCCAATGCTCCACAGAATAAAGTTCTAACCTATTCAACTTTCCCCTATAGCAAACATGATATAACTCTTGTGTGTCTTTACTCTTTCTAATCAGTGATATCCCTGCCCAAAGGTTGTTTGATGGAACAGTGTAGAGGAAACACTGTTATGTGACTAATTTCTGCTGTGTTTCTATTTGATGGTAGCCTGGGAAATAATTTCCCCGTATCTTAAGGTTCTATCCTGGGGACTGGAATTGAAGTGAGTGGCCACATATGAGGTTGTGATTATAACACACAGTTACATCTACAGGAGATGCCCCCTTCTCATCAAGGAGGAGGTTACAGGAGCCTGAAGAGAGACACTCAATGTTTTAGGATCAGATTCTTCCTGTTCGCTATCTGAATGGACAATGAACCTATGTACACTACCTCCAGTTTTTTGCTCTCTTTTTACACTAATTATTTAATTTTTAAGATATATTTCTTATTGTAATCTATAGTTTTTTATTATGATGTATTGCAATGTACTGCTGCCATAAAACAACAAATTCCACAACGAATGCCGGTGATAATGAACGTGATTCTGATTCTAAAAGCACAGGAAGTGAGTGGGTAACTCTGCTTTCCACAGGTGGCCCCTCATGGTCGACCCACAGGGACAAGCGCTAAAGTGGATCAAGAACATGGAACATTCCAAGGTATGAGGCTGAGCTAATGGCCCACAGCACCAGCAATAATCCAGGAGCTCGTGGGATGGAGACTGCTGCTGCAGCTCGGGCTGTTCCAGAGTTTGGGTTCAATTCTGGCATCGTCCGTAAGGAGTTTGTACCTTCTCCCCGTGAACCACGTGCCTTTCCTCCCACAGTCCAAAGACGTACTGGTTAATAGGTTGATTGGTCATTGTAAATTGTCCTGTGATTAGGTTCGGGTTAAATCGGTGGGATGCTGGGCAGTGTGCCTCTTTGGGTTGGAAGGGCCTGTTCTGTGCTGTATCTCTAAATAAAAAAAATTATATAAAACTAAATAAAGATGCCATTATCACAAGGGGCATGGTAACACAGTGGTAGTGTAGTGCTATTACTGTATGATCAGGGTTCAATTCCTGTGCTGTCCATAAGGAATTCGTACATACAGTGAAATACATTGTTTGCTCCAACAACAAACACGGTCCACGGATGTGCTGTAGAAACCAACCGTTGTCACCGTGCCCCTGGTGTCAGTGTAACATGGGGCCACAATTTACTCACCCTAACCTGTACATCTTTGGAATGTGAAGATGAAGCACCTGGAGGAAACACACGTGGTTACGGAAGAACGTACAGACAGCGGTGGAACTGAACCCTTGTCACTAGTGCTGTAAAGTGTTAGTGACAATTGCGTAGACAGAGATCAAGGTATACTACCTCATACATTCGATGATTTGAGGAGGAGAATTTCACTACTGGACTCACTGAAACAACCGGATGGGAGGACCCCCGGCTCTGTATTAGACTCCAGAGCTGAGTGCAGGGATATTATGGAGGGGATACACCACCATCTGCTGGCTGCACTGGGGACTGCAGCTCCAACACCGAACTGACATCATCGCTCACAAAATGCTGGAGGAACTCAGCAGGCCAGGCAACATCTATGGAGGAGAGTACACTCGATGTTTTGGGCTGAGACCCTTCAGCAGGACTGGAGAAAAAAGATGAAGAGTCTGAGTTAGAAGGTGGCGGGGGTCAGGGGGGAGGGAGAGGCACAAGGTGATCAGTGAAATCGGAGGGGGTGGTGGTAAAGTAAAGAGCTGGGAAATTGAATGGTGAAAGAGATACAGGTCTGGAGAAGGGGAGTCTAAAAGAAGAGAATAGAAGGCCATGGAAGAAAGAAAAAGGGGGAGGAACACAAGAAGGAGGCAGTGGAGATGCAAGGAGATAAGGTGAGTGAGGGAAAGCGGAATGGGGAATAGAGGGGGTGGAGTTAGGTGGGCATTACCGGAAGTTCGAGAAATCGATATTCGTGTCATCAGGTTGGAGGCTACCCAGACGGGATATAAGGTGCTGTTCTTTCAACCTGAGTGTGGCCTCATTGTGACAGTAGGGGAGGCCGTGGACTGACATGTCGGAATGAGAATGGGAAGTGGAATTAAAATGGGCGACCACTGGGAGATCCTGCTTTTTCTGGCAAATTGATTTATCAAACTTTCAGTAATGCCCCCCCCCTCAATTTCCCATCCTGCTTCCCCTCTCTCACCTTATCTCCTTACCTGCCCATTGCATCCCTCTGGTGCTCCTCTCCCTTTTTCTTTCTTCCATGGCCTTCTGTCCTCTCCTATTAGATTCCGCCTTCTCTTTCACTAATCAACTTCCCAGCTCTTTACTTCACCCCCCTCCCAGTTTCACCTATCACCTTGTGTTTCTTCCTCCCCTCCCTCCACCTTCACAGTCTGACACCTCATCTTTTCTCTCCAGTCCTGCTGAAGGGTCTATGGAAATGTCGACAGTACTCTTTTCCATAGATGCTGCCTGGCCTGCTGAGCTCTTCCAGCATTTTGTGTGTTGCTTGGATTTCCAGCATCTGCAGATTTTCTCTTGTTAGTAACATTATTGCTGTCTGCTCCACCTTCCATGTTCACCTGTGCAGTCTCTCAGGATTTTGTTCTGAGAGGAAAGCACCTCCACCTCCCACAATCTTTCCAGAACACCTCAGCTCTGAGAACACTCTAATAGAAGAAAATACCCTTTAAAATGATTAGCTTTACTTGTCACATCTAATCGAAGTATACAGTGAAATGTGTCATTTCCATCAATGGCCAACACAGTCTGAGGGTATACTGGATGCAGATCACAAGTATGGCCGTGTTTCCCTCACCAACATTGCGTGCCCACATCCTACCTGCATGTCTTTGGAATGTGGAAGGAAACGGGAGACCCAGAGGAAACACACGAGGTCACAAGGAGGATGTGCTGGGGCAGCTCACAGTGTCACCATATGTTCTAGTGACAATATAGCATGCCCACAGTGTCACCATGTGTTCTGGTGCCAATGTAGCATGCCCACAGTCTCATCATGTGTTCTGGTGCCAACATAGCATGCCCACAGTGTCACCATGTGTTCTGGTGCCAATGTAGCATGCCCACAGTCTCATCATGTGTTCTGGTGCCAACATAGCATGCCCACAGTGTCACCATGTGTTCTGGTGCCAATATAGCATGCCCACGGTGTCACCATGTGTTCTGGTGCCAATATAGCCTGCCCACGGTGCTCAGCAGAGCTACATACAACACGACAAGCAACACAACAACAGCAAAACAAGCCCCTCACTGATCCCACCCAAACACGTGGACACACTGGCCTGCAGTCTTCGACTATTGGGCTATAACCTCCAGACTTTTAGCCAGTGGGTGGTGAATCTGTGGAATTTATTGCCATGGATAGCTATGGAGGCCAAGTCATTAGGTACATTTAAAGCAGAAATAAATAGGTTCTTGATTAGTAAGGGCATTAAAGGCTAAGGGAGAAAGCAGAATAATGAGTTTGTGAGGGATAATGAATCAGACTTGGGGGAATGATGGAGCAGATTCGACGGACCAAATGGCCTGATTATGCTCCTTTGTCTTATGGTCCTATCAGATGCCTCAAACTAACTTGTGGCCTTCTCTACAGGGACTGAAAATAATTGACTTCCAGATGAGCGACTATATGCAAGTGCTGGAGAGCGGAGTGCAGTTTGGTTCCCCCATCCTCCTGCAGAATGTCCATGAAGAACTGGACCCTTCGCTTGGCCCCATTCTCAACAAATCTGTCACCAAAGCAGGTGGGCACAGCTGCCTGTCTCTGAGGAGTCAACCCTGGCTATGGGAGCACTGACGGGGGTCAGGACTGAGGGAGCTCTCCCCTACTAGAGGGGCAGGACTGAGGGAGCTCTCCCTACTAGAGGGGCAGGACTGAGGGAGCTCTCCCTACTAGAGGGGCAGGACTGAGGGAGCTCTCCCCTACTAGAGGGGCAGGACTGAGGGAGCTCTCCCCTACCAGAGAGTAGATCTGAGGGAGCAAAGGACAGCATTGAGGGAGCACAGTTCTACCAGAGGGGCAGTACTGAGGGGTACTCCCTATTGAAGGGGCAGGACTGAAAGAGCACTCCCCTACTTGAGAGGTAGGACTAAGAGAGCACTGGGGGGCAAGACTGATTGAGCACTGCCCTGCTGGAGGAGTGGGATTGAGGGAGCACTGCCCTAACAGAGGGACTGTACTGAGGGAGCTCTGACCTGCTGGAGGAGTGGGACTGAGGGAGCTCTGACCTGCTGGAGGAGTGGGACTGAGAGAGCTATGCCCCACTGGAGGGGAATTACTCCTGGTGCCTCAGCCTAATAGAAATCATTCTGCTGGAAGCAGTTAAATGGCAATGATCACCTCATGTCTCGGGAGCATAACCTGTGTTTCCTGCTGCACTCCCCATGTACTCCAGGATGTCCTGAAAGTATGGGAGCCCCTGGTAAAATGCCCATTGTTCAGACTCTGACACAACCTGCTCCTGAGCAGGGTCTACAAAGTAAATAAGGGGAAATCAATGTGGGATAGTTGGGTACGATGATTAGAGCAGTACCTTCTATGAAAGACCAAGGATGATGTCCAGGTGGGTCTTGCACACCCTCTTAATGCAGCCCAACTCAGAGTCAGCTTTATGTGTCACAGTGCATGGAAACATACAGTGAAATACATTGATTGCTTTAACAACTAACACACCTGATGATATGCTGGAGGCCGCCAGCGTGGCCACATGTTCCAGCACCAACATAGCATGTGCAGCACGTTGAACAGAACGACAGTCACAGTTATACAAGCCCCTCATACAGATAGACACGCCTCCAACCCCATGACAGGCTCTTGGATTTGCAGACATCAGGATTTCATCTTTAGGCTTGGCCCCAGGATACCGATCACAGGTTTGACCTTACGGACTCATGTAGACCTCTGGTTGACACTTCGGCTGGTGTTTACATTTTTTGCATAGGTGGCCGCCTGCTGCTGAAACTGGGGGACAAAGAGATCGAGTACAATCCCGACTTTCGATTTTACATCACCACCAAGTTGTCAAATCCGCACTACCCTCCTGAGATCTCCAGCACCACCACCATCGTAAACTTTGCAGTCAAACTCCAGGTTGGTCAGTAGCCAAGAAGAGGGAAGGACAAGGCAGAGGGATGGCTCAGTAGAGTGTGAGGCCAGGGAGGGTTGGTACAGTAGCACAGAGGTTAACACATTGCTTTACAATGCCAATGATCACCAATTGTGTTTGAGACCTGGCGAAGGGTCTCCAGCAAAAATGCTGACTATTTATTACTCTCCGTTGATGCTGTTTGATCTGGTGAGTTCCTCCAGCATTTTGTGTGTGTTGCTGTGGATTTTTCAGCATATGCAGAATCTCTTGTGCTTTCGACGCTCACCTCTGTCTGGGTTTCCACCCACATTCCAAAAACATGTGCTGCTCTGGATTTTCAGCATCTGGAAAATCTCTCGTGTTTTCCCTTCCAACAACAACATAGAATGCCCATTAGGGTTAGTAAGTTAAGGCATGCTATGTTGGTGTCAAAAGGGAAAATGGAGATTTTGTAGATGCTGAAAACCCAGAGCAACACACGCAAAATGCATGCAAACCCCTTATGGACAGTGATGGGAATGTTACCTTGATCCGCTGATCATTGGTGTTGTAAAGCATTATACTAGCCACTGCACTGCTGTGCCATGCTGATCTGGAGATGGATTAGAGGGAGAATGGACATGGATCGTGGAGGGGAGAGTAAATGGGGTTTGGGAATACTGGTACTGCTGGTTCAGCCACAACTTCTTTAACTTTATTCACCATATATATTTGCATGTAGTATTAGGAATTTGCTGTCTGTTGGTCAGGGTGTGACATACAACAAATAACAACAATCAACAATGATAAAGATTATATGAATATAAAGTTAAAGCATGGACATCAGAATCAAGTTTAATATCACGGGCACATGTCATTAATTTAAATAGGTAGTGCAAAAATAGGAATAAAAAGTAGTGAGAGAGTGTCCATGAGTTCAATGCCCATTCAGAAATCGGATGGCAGAGGGGAAGAAGCTGTTCCTAAATCATTGAGTGTGTGCCTGCTGGCTTCTGTGCCTCCTTCCTAACTGTACAATGAGAGGAGGGCATGTCCTGGGTGATGGTGGTCATTAATAATGGATGCTATCTTTTTGAGGCATCACTACTTGAAGATGTCCACCATCATGGAGTCTAATACTCATGATAGAGCTGAATAATTTTACAACTCTCTGCAGCTTACTTAGATCCTGTTCAGTGTACGCCCCACACCCCATCCCCAATACCAGGCGGTAATGAATAAAATACATAAATACCAGCCTGTATTTACAATGTAAACAGCATTATAAGAAGTGGTTTAAAGTGTTTCCAGGGCAGTACAGTGATGGGGGTAATAGAGGGGAGTGGGGGGCTAACTAGAATGGTTGATCAGATTAACAGTGTTGGGCAAGAAATTTTGAAGATGGCATGAAATTTTTGTTTTATTAGCCCTGTAACACTTTGGAAAAGGTGGTCCATTGCCATGACAAATCAAGGAACTGTTTCTTGGAAAATTGGAATCTGGATATTGGAGGATAGGCTTCTGGTTGGGTTGGTTCTATACAGTGTGGGAGTTTGGTGCCTGGCCAGAAAGGAGGAGGAGGGCCTGCATTTCTGATGGCCTTACCGCCTGTTGTCCACTGTAGGGCCTTGAGGCACAGTTATTGGGCATCGTGGTGAGGAAGGAGAGGCCAGAGTTGGAAGAACAAAAGGACTCACTCGTCATTAACATTGCTGCCGGCAAGAAGAAGCTGAAAGAACTGGAAGATGAGATCCTGAGGTAAGGAGATTGACTAATGCCTGGGCAAGACCAGACCAAACCAGCCAGACCCGTGGTCACTTCTGCACACCAGTAATTAGCCAGTGGTCACAGGACACTGATATCCCATTGAATGGTTGGGTGAACAGATACTACTGAGTGTAAATCCCACACTAAATGCTGGAGAAACTCAGCAGTCCTGATGAAGGGTCTCCGCCCAAAATATTTATTGTTTATTCCCCTCCATGGATGCTGCCTGACCTGCTGAGTTCCTCCAACATTTTATGTGTATTTCTCTGGATTTCTAGGATCGGCAGAATCCCCTGTTTTTGAGTGTGAGTCCCAGTGTGCAGTTGGGGAAATTTACTAAACATGGAATACAAGCATTGGAAATACAAGTGAAGGAAGCTGTTCAGCCACTCCTATCTGCTGCACTATTCAACCGGGTGGTAGCCAATCTTTCTTTACCACTACTTGTTATCTGTTCCCTTAACATCCAAAAATCTATCAATTCATATTGAATATTTTCAATGACTGAAGAGTTTCAAAAATTCACCAGCCATCAAGTGAAGAAACAACCCTCAGCTCTGCTCTGTGTAACCAAGACCGATACTTTGAGGCAGGTTCTGTTAGCACTGCAAATACTAGTAAATAATTGTGTCCCTTTCAATATTACCTTTTCTCGTTCTTCTAAAGGCAACAGAGAAGACTCTATTTGATTTTTAACATCACAGCACTGTGTACAGCACAGTCCAGGCCTACCAGCCCACCATGTTGTGCCAACCTTTTAACCTACTCCAAGATCAATCTAACTGTTCTCTCCCACGTAGCCATTTTACTTTCATCCTTTTGCTTATCTAATAGTTTCTTAAATATTCTGAAAGAATCTGCCTCTACCACTACCCCTGGCAGTGTGTTCCACATATCCATCATTCTCCGTGTAAAAAACCTCACCTCTTACTCCCCCCCACCATATTTTCCTCCAATCATCTTAAAATTATGCCCTCTTGTTTTAACCATTTCTGTCCTGGGAAAGAAGTCTCTGATTTCCACTCTATCAATGCCCCTTATCTTCTTCTAGACCTCTATCAAGCCACCCCTCAGCCAGTATAGGATTATTGGCAGGATTTTTAAGCAGTGTAGAAGAGAGCAGTTCACATCTAGAGATCCCTTAACTTAGCAGCACAAGTAGGTAGGGTTGTTAAGATGGTGTATGGTGTGTTGGCCTTCATTAGTCAGGGGATTGGATTCAAGAGCCATGAGGTAATGTTGCGACTCTATAAAACCTGGTTAGTCCATACTTGGAATATTGTGTTCGGTTCTGGTCACCTCATTATAGGAAGGATGTGGAAACTTTAGAGAGGGTGCAGAGGGGATTTACCAGGATGCTGCCTGGATAGAGAGCATGCCTTATGAGAATAGGTTGAGCGAGCTAAGGCTTTTCTCTTTGGACTGAAGGAGGATGAAAAGTGATTTGATAGAGGTGTATAAGATGATAAGAGGCACAGAATGAGTGGACAGTCATCACCTTTCTCCCAGGGCAGAAATGGCTAGGACAAAAGTGTTTAGAGAAAAGTAAAGGGGATGTCGGAGGTAGATTTTTTTTATAAAGAAAGCAGTGAGTATGTGCAATGTGTTACCAGAGGTGGTGATAGAGATATTTAAAAGACTCTTAGATTGGCATGTAGATGACAGAAAAATGGAGGGCTATGTGGGAGAGAAGGGTTAGATTGATCTTAGAGTAGG
The DNA here is from genome assembly GCF_030028105.1 of Mobula birostris. Classification (NCBI taxonomy): domain Eukaryota; kingdom Metazoa; phylum Chordata; class Chondrichthyes; order Myliobatiformes; family Myliobatidae; genus Mobula; species Mobula birostris. The sequence goes on from NC_092374.1 coordinate 99,932,294, forward strand.
TTAGAAGTTGCCACTGCATTGTGGCTTGTACCATTGTAGTGTTCTGTATTCTAGTTTCGTTGTTCCAAAGAGAAAAGCCCTTGCTTGCTTATATATTTAATATTTTCTTTTTGTATTTGTACAGTTGGCCTTCTCTCGCACATTGATTGCTTGCCAGCCTTTGTGTGTCGTTCTCATTTCTTCCACTGTGAATGCCCGCAAGAAAGTGAACCTCTGGCTAGTATATACCTACTTTGTTCATGTATTAACTTTGAAGAGGAGGTGGGGGAACCCTTGCGTTGGAGAGCTGGGATTCGGGAACGTGCCCTGTATCTGGAGGTTCTGGATGGGATGAAGCATTTAACCCGCTGCTCTGTGTCTTGCCAGGTTATTGAATGAGGCCACGGGGTCATTACTGGATGATGTCCAGTTGGTTAACGCCTTACAGACTTCAAAGGTCACTGCCACAGAAGTAGCAGAACAGATAGACAACAGTGAGACCACTGAGGTGAAGATTGATGCTGCTCGAGAGGTTAGTGTAACTGAACTTGCCTCGCGAAGGGAACTGTTTCCTCTGACCGCAGGTGTAATGGGATACACCTGACCTTTCATCACAAAGAACATGGCTTAAGCTGTTACTGATATCAATCCTCAACAATAATGATCACCTAGACACAGAGAAAATCTGTATTAACTGATACTGTAAATGGGCTCAGTTAACAATCACATGATCAAAGTACCTGTGTGTTCACCCACCAGGTTCTGCTGACCTTCCCTGAACAAAAAACGGAAAAGTTCATACCCAGGAAATGGAGTCTACTCTGTCCAGCTGGACTTTGATTTATTATTCTTTGTTTATTTAGAGATAACAGGCCTATCTGGCCCAACAAGCGCTGCCTAATTACACCCATATGACCAATTAACCCACTAACCCGTCTGTATGTCTTCGTAATGTGTCCATTTTCAATTGCTGTGATTCAGCCAACTCTGAGCAAGAACCAGTTCACAAAATAGTGGCTGCAAAGCACAGTATGACAAAATGACAGCTTCTGTCCTTCCACCACACAGCAGGAACAAAGACATTTGCTTTGTCTGCTTCCTCTGCCCTTGCCCAATCTGCAGATTTTAGTTCTTTCCGGTCAACAAACCAATTGCAGGGATCAAAATGTTAATACTATGAGATCTGTCCCCTGTACTTCAGACTGCAATAGGTGATTGTGTAGGTGGGGAGGCTGAAGGCAAAGTTGGCAGAGTCTTCAGTATCTGAGAACTCAGGGAAGGAAGATGTGACAATGATCTCCCCGCCTGTTGTCCAATTCCAGGGTTATCGCCCATGCGCTGAACGAGCTTCCATCCTCTTCTTTGTGCTGAATGACATGGGCAAGATTGACCCCATGTACCAGTTCTCACTGGATGCCTACATTGACCTCTTCAACTTGAGCATTGAGAAGAGCAAACGCACTCCAAAGCTGCACGAGCGCATCGTCAACCTCAATGAATACCACACCTACGCTGTGTACAGGTGAGCTGCCACTCACAGTCCATCCGATGTTGCTCTGGGACAACTGCCACACACAGGGAGAAACACACGCTCTCTCTCATCATGACCTCTCCCTTAAATCTATTACTCTTACAATACTTTAAACAGATACAGTACTGGCTGAAAAATTTGACAGATGTCTTGAGCAGCCCAATATGGTGTGCTGGGGTTGCAGAACTGTGTTCAGTGTGACAGTTCACAAATTAACCCTCCTCTTTCATGGCTTATTTCCTTCCTCCTCCATCTCTCACTGGGTTTATTCCTTCCTGGCCCAACCACGTAGACACCACAACCACAACCAAGAAAGACCACCAGTGCCTCTACTTTCTCAGCTGGCTACGAAACTTTGGCATGCTCCCTTTGATCCTGACCAACTTTTATTGATGCACCATAAAAAGCATCACCCTGATGCATCATGACTCAGTACGGCAACTACTTTGCCCATGATTTCAAGAAACTGTAGAGAGTTGTGGGCACAGCTCAGCATGTCATAGAAACCAGCTTCTTCTCTGTCGATACTTCTCACTACCTTGATAAAGCTGCATAATCAAAGACCCCTCCCACCCTAGATATTCTCTCTTCTCCCCTCTCCCATCGGGCAGAAAATACAAAAACCTGACAGCATGTACCACTAGGCTCGAGGATAGCTTCTATCCCATTGTTAAACGATCCCCTAGTTCGATAAGATGCACTCTTGACCTCACAGTCTACCGCATTACGACCATGCGCCTTACTGTCTGCCTGCACTGCATTTTCTCTGTAACTGTAATACTTTATTCGATAAGACAGTAAGACAAAGGAGCAGGATTTGGCTATTCAGCCCATCAAAGTTCAAAGTAAAATTTATTATCAGAGTACATACATGTCACCATATACAACCCCAAGATTCTTTTTCCTGTGGGCATATTCAGCAAATGTACAGAGCAGTAACTGTAAACAGGATCAATGGAAGAGCAAGAGTATAGGAGACAACAAAATATTGAAATGCAAATATAAATAAATAGCAATAAATAACAAGAGCATGAAATAACAACATAGAGTCCTTAAAGTGAGATAATTTTTTGTGAGAACATCTCAATAGATGAGTGTGATTATCCTCTTTTGTTCAAGAGCCTCACGGTTGAGAGGTAGTAACTGTTATTGAACCTGGTGGTGTGAGTCCTGAGGCTCCTATACCACTTACCTGATGGCAACAGTGAGAAAAGAGCATGGCCTGGGTGGTGAGCATCTTTGATGATGGATACTGCTTTTCTACGACAGTGTTTCATGTAGATGCGCTCAATGGTTGGGAGAACTTTACCCATAATGTACTGGGCCGAATCCATTACCTTTTGTAGGATTTTCCACACAAAGGCATATAAAGTCTGCTCCACCATTCATGGCTGAGTTATTTTCCCTGTCAACCCCACTTGCCTGCCTTCTCATAACCTATGATGCCCTGACTAATCAAGAACCTATCCACCTCTGCTTGAAACAGATATATTCTGCAATCTGTTATTGTTTTCCCTTGCACTACCTCAATGCACTGATGTGAATAGTATGTATGGATAAAATGCAGAACAAACCTTTTCATTGCACCAAGGCATATGACAATAATAAACCAATTTACCAACTGGTCACCACGCGTCTGCAGTTACTCCTGCCTTCTAGGCATCTATTTCTTCTCCTTCCCTCTTCCTCTTTCCTCTTTGATTCTGGATAGTCTCCAGTCTTTATACTTGGCTTTACTTGGCATTCACCTTCTTTCCTCTCACCATCCCACTCTCCACTTTCCACAGGGATCTCTCTCTACATGACCCCCTTCCCCACCAATATCCGTCTTACACTTACCTCTGCAAGCAGGACAAATGCTACATCTGCCCTAACCCTCATGCCTCACCACCAATCAAAGCCCCAAACACAACCCTTCCAGGAGAGACAATACTTCACCTATGAGTCTGTCGGGGTTGTCTACTGTATTCGATGTTCCTGATGCAACCTTTTCTACATCAGAGAGAGATTGGGGTGGCTGCTTCATCAAGCACCTTCACTCTGTCCACCACAGCAGGCAGGATTTCCCAGTGGATACCCACTTCAACCTGACTTCCCATTTCCATTCCAACATGGTCTCCTCTACTGTCACAATGAGGCTACTCTCGGGTTGGAGGAACAACAACTCATATTCATTCCAGGTAGCCTCCATCGTGATGGCCTGAACATTGATTTCTCTAACTTCTGGTAATCACCCCTCTTCCTCCCACTCATCTTCCCCCTCACCTGGTCTTACCTCTCATTTGCCACTCCTGTTCTCCTTCTCCTTCCCCCCACCTTCTTATTCTGGCTTCTTTTCCCTTCTTTTCCAGTCCTGATGACTGTTTATTCATTTCCGTACATGCTGTCTGACCTGCTGAGTTCTCCAGCATTATGTGTGTTTAACTTCCTTTCCCTAAACCCCTCAAACCCTGACATGTCTGACTCAATCTAAACTCCATCCACCACCTCCTCTGGTGGGTCACCAGCTTAGTGCGAGTTGCTGGAGCCGTTCCTTCTGCCTATGGCTGAGTGCCGTGGACAGTGTGAAATTTGGCCAACCCTGCCTTTCCATCTTAGGTACACGTGCCGTGGGCTCTTTGAGAGGCACAAGCTGCTCTTCAGCTTCCAGGTCTGCATCAAGATCCTGGAGGTAGCCGGAAAACTCAACATGGATGAGTACAACTTCTTCTTGCGTGGGGGTGTGGTGAGTGCATCCAGTGGGAACGGTGGCGTGCAACTTAAAGCTGAGTGGAGCTCCAGAACGTGGGGTTTAGTCATTGAACCTACCTTAAAGGGGTCTGTGAACCTCTATAAGCCTGTTAGGGACGTTGAAGGCCAAACGTTTGTGATTGCACAAGTTGGCTGGAGGCCAAAGAGATGGCCTGTTAGAGGACTATATGTGCGTGGATGAGTGGGTGAGTGTGCAGGAACGGGGTTAGTTTTTGTGGCTGTTGCTTTGTCGCTTGTGTGTTATTCTGCCAAGCATGGTGGGCATGCTGTCGGTGCTGGGAAGTGGAGTGATGCTAGCAGGCTACCTCCCCCCCGCCCCCCCAGCACATCCCTTAGGTGCGTTGCTTGTTGACACATTCCACTGTATGTTTCAATGTGCCTGTGGTAAATGAATCTGAGCGTGTGGATACGGAGAGGAAATGTTTGTGAATCCAGAGGGTCATATAACCGGACTGCACTTATCCCCCCCTGTCAGTATCTCCCTGACCGCTACGACCAAGGACGAGGGCAAAATGAGCCCCACCCATTTCCAGACACACACCTCCATTACTGAATATGTCCTGGTCCCTCCCTCCCCTGTTGTGGTCTTACCTTCAACAGATGCTGCACCTTGCACACCTCCTCTGAAGAAGTGTCACCATTCTTCTGGCACTAACAGAGCATGCGTACAACTCACTAACCCTAACCAGAATGTCTTTGAAATGGGAGAGGAGACTGAAGCACTCAGAGGAAACCTTGTGGTCACAGGGATCACATACAAACTCCGTACACACAACTGAACTCCAATTCTACAGTCCACACGGTAATGCATTACTCTAAACGCTACACTACTGTGTCGTCCACTCTGGTGGAGACAGGTAGAGATTGGGGTGAGTAAGATCTGCCATGAATTATTCAGCTTTGTTAGTGTTCCATCTAGGACCATAGATGAGCTGTAGAGGAGCCTCCTTGGATATGGGAGGGGAGATGATGGTGCACAGTTTGTGATGAGTTGGAAAGTTCCTGCTCCAGTGCACTTTTCCCCTTGTAGGTGCTGGACAGAGAGGAGCAGATGGACAACCCATGCCCCGGGTGGCTTGCAGATACCAACTGGGACAATATCACAGAGCTCGATAAGCTGACCAACTTCCATGGAATTATGAACTCATTTGAACAGTATCCCAAGGACTGGAATGCTTGGTACACCAGCTCAGTGCCAGAAACCGCACTGTTGCCAGGTGAGTGCGTTAGGAACATTCAGACAGGTGGTGGGACCCACAGTTTGCCATGAGTCACACTGAAATATCACACAGAAAAAAAGACTCTCTCTGTGCTAAATACACCTCTCATTATTTTATAAACCCCTGTTAGTTTGTACCCCAGCCAGAGAAAACAATCCAAATTTTGGAACTGGAATTGGAATTGGTATGCAGAATTATTGTTTCATGTACCGAGGTACAGTGAAAAGTGTTTCTGGATAAGTTCATCAGATCAAATCATTACATGATGCATTGAGGTAGAACAAGGTAAAACATTGACATTATGCAGAATAAAGTGTAACAGCTACAGAGAAAGTGCAGTAAACAGTAAGATATCTGTCCTGTCCTTATAGCTAACACTCTAATCCAGGCAATATCCTGCTGAACCTTCTGCAGTTTATTCACCGTTGCCACTGGCTTCAAAGAACATCACAGTACAGCATAGTGCAGGCCATTCAGTCCACTATGTTGTGCTGACTTTTATCCTACTCTGATATCAATCTAGCCCATTCTTCCCACATTCCCATGTCATCCCAAAGCTTATTCATCATTACACTCAGTTTGTTCTCCTTTGCACTCATACACTGAAGAATGACAATTATCAGTCTTAAATTTCCATCTTGATCCCCATTATCTAGGCCAGGCTCTCTTCTTGCTGCTGCCATCAGATCCTTGGGTGCCACTCCACCAGATTCAGTAACAGTTAATATCCTACAACCATCAGACTCCTGTACCGGCATGGCTAACTTTACTCACCACAACACTAAACTGATTCCACAACCTACAGACTCACATTCAACGACTCCACAATTTATGTTCCCAGCATTATTTATTCATTAAAGGTTCAAAGTATGCAACTCTGAAATTATTCTTTTCTGGGTAGCCGTGAGAACAAAAAAGAAAAGAAAGGAAAGGCCCCAAATCCCCCCTCCCCATACAAAAAAGAGTTAACCTAGTGGAACAGGTACATCAACCTCCAAACCCCTCCTCCCACACAAAAAAACAAATAAAACAGAACAGGCACATCAACCCCCAAATCTCCCTCCCCACACAAAAGAGTGAAAAAATCGAAACAGGCACATCGACCCCCAAATCCCCCCACAAAAAACGAGAAAGATTGGAGGGGGAACCCAGAATACAAAGAAAAAACTGTAAGACTGAAAAAAAGTGTATAGTCCAAGTTCACATCCAAAACGCAGAAAACCTGGGCAACATTCTCCAGGCACAACAGCAGGCTCTTCCCTCGCCGGTAGCGTAGAAGAGCAATCCTCAACAATCAGAAATGATCAACGAGCTGCAGTGGCTACATAGAACATAGAATAGTACAGCACATTACAGGCCCTTTGGCCCACAATGTTGTGCCGACCCTCAAACCCTGCCTCCCATATAAGCCCCCACCTTAGCTTCCTCCATATACCTGTCTAGTAGCCTCTTAAACTTCACTAGTTTATCTGCCTCCACCACTGACTCAGGCAGTGCATTCCACGCACCAACCACTCTCTGAGTAAAAAACCTTCCTCTAATATCCCCCTTGAACTTCCCACCCCTTACCTTAAAGCCATGTCCCCTTGTACTGAGCAGTGGTGCCCTGGGGAAGAGGCGCTGGCTATCCACTCTATCTATTCCTCTTATTATCTTGTACACCTCTATCATGTCTCCTCTCATTCTCCTTCTCTACAAAAAGTAAAGCCCTAGCTCCCTTAATCTCTGATCATAATGCACACTTTCTAAACCAGGCAGCATCCTGGTGAATCTCCTCTGTACCCTTTCCAATGCTTCCACATCCTTCCTATAGTGAGGCGACCAGAAATGGACACAGTACTCCAAGTGTGACCTAACCAGAGTTTTATAGAGCTGCATCATTACATCACGAATCTTAAACTCTATCCCTCGACTTATGAAAGCTAGCACCTCATAAGCTTTCTTAACTACCCTATCAACCTGTGAGGCAACTTTCAGGGATCTGTGGACATGTACCCCAAGATCCCTCTGCTCCTCCACACTACCAAGTATCCTGCCATTTACTTTGTACTCTGCCTTGGAGTTTGTCCTTCCAAAGTGTACCACCTCACACTTCTCTGGGTTGAACTCCATCTGCCACTTCTGCATTCTATCAATATCTCTCTGCAATCTTTAACAATCCTCTACACTATCTACAACACCACCAACCTTTGTGTCATCTGCAAACTTGCCAACCCACCCTTCTACCCCCACATCCAGGTTGTTAATAAAAATCACGAAAAGTAGAGGTCCCAGAACAGATCCTTGTGGGACACCACCAGTCACAATCCTCCAATCTGAATGTACTCCCTCCACTACCACCCTCTGCCTTCTGCAGGCAAGCCAATTCTGAATCCGCCTGGCCAAACTTCCCTGGATCCCATGCCTTCTAACTTTCTGAATAAGCCTACCGTGTGGAACCTTGTCAAATGCCTTACTAAAATCCATATAGATCACATCCACTGCACTACCCTCATCTATATGCCTGGTCACCTCCTCAAAGAACTCTATCAGGCTCGTTAGACACGATCTGCCCTTCACAAAGCCATGTTGACTGTCCCTGATCAGACCATGATTCTCTAAATGCCTATAGATCCTATCTCTAAGAATCTTTTCCAACAGCTTTCCCACCACAGACGTAAGGCTCACTGGTTTATAATTACCCGGACTATCCCTACTACCTGTTTTGAACAAGGGAACAACATTCACCTCCCTCCAATCCTCCGGTACCATTCCCGTGGACAACGAGGACATAAAGATCCTAGCCAGAGGCTCAGCAATCTCTTCTCTCACCTCGTGGAGCAGCCTGGGGAATATTCCGTCAGCTCATTATTCCGTACTGATCATATTATTGATATTATTGTTGTTCTGTATTTATATGGTTTATCATTACTTGTGCGTTGTTTGTCAATTGTTGTGTGTGGTTTTTCATTAATTCTATATGCCTGCAAGAAAATGCATCTGAGGATAGTACATAGTGACATACACCTACTTTGATAATTACTTTGAACTTTGGTCTTCCTTTCCAGTCCTGATGAAGGGTCTCAGCCCGTGATGTTGTCTGTTCATTTGTCTCAATAGATGTGCCTGATCTGCTGAGTTCCTTCAGCATTTTGCGTTTGTTGCTTTGTGTGACTGATGCTTCTGTTCCCCTCACCAGTGGAATGGGAGAATACCTGCAATGAGCTTCAGCGGATGCTGATCGTACGATCCCTGCGGCAGGACCGTGTAGCCTTATGCGTGACGTCCTTCATCGTCAACAACCTTGGCTCCAAGTTTGTGGAACCCCCGGTGCTAGACATGCATTCGGTCAGTGTGAAACAGGGCAGCCGAATGGCCTTCACTGAACACCCAGCACCACACAATCCTAAACCACTCTTCCCCTTCTTATTGGTCAAAATGATACACGTCAGAAGGTCAAACTTGAAGGCAGAATATAGGCGTAATGGTTGGACTTTTAGCAGTGTGGAGGAACAGAAGGATCTTGGGATCCACATCAATAGATCCCTTAAAGTTGCCACCCAAGTTGATAGGGTTATGGTATGTTAGCCTTTATTAATCGGGGGATTGAGTTCAAGGGCTGTGAAGAAGTGCGTCAGCTCTATATAACCCTGGTTAAAGCATGTTTGGAGAATGGTGTTCAGTTCTGGTCTCTTCATTAAGCGTCTGTTAAGGTTTCATTTTTGTTTTTTTCCTCTCTCTTACTGTACCATTTAAATGGCTGTGGTGTGTGCTTTGTGCTGGATGTTGGAGAACCGGGAGACCCAGAGTCTCCCGGGGAACTACATCTGCATGAAATACATCTTGAAGACCATGTTAGGGATCTGGAGCAGCAACTGGATGACCTTCGGCTTGTACGGGAGAGTGAGGAGATAATTGGTCAAAGTTACTAGGAAGTAGTCAACCCAAAGTTGCAGGAGGCGAGTAGCTGAGTGACTGTCAGGAGAAATGGAAATTGGCAGTTAGAGCAGAGCACACCTGTGGCCAATTTCCCTCAAAGACAGTATACCATTTTGGATACTTTTGTGGGGGATGACCTCCCAGGGGAATGCCACGGTGATTGGGTTACTGGCACTGAGCGTGGGTCCGTGGTGCAGAAGGGAAAGAGGGAGAAGAGGGGAGTGGCAGTGAGAGGGGACTGAATAGTGAGGGGAACAGACAGGGGATTCTGTGGGCATGAACAGGACACCCGGATGGTATGTTGCCTCCCAGGTTCCAGGGTCGGGGACATCTCGAATCCCGTCCACAACATTTTGGAGAGGGAGGGGGAGCAGCCAGATGTTGTGGTACATATTGGTACCAATGACATGGGAAGGAAAAGCAATGAGGTCCTGGAAAGAGAATTTAGAGAACTAGGTAGGAATCTGAGAAGCAGGACCTCCAGGGTAGTAATTTCTGGATTGCTGCCCGTGCCACACGCCAGTGAGGGTAGAAACAGGGTGATTTGGCAGATAAATGTGCGGCTGAGAAGTTGGTTCAGGAGATAGGGCTTCAGGTTCTTGGAACATTGGGATCCCTTCTGGGGGAGGGATGACCTGTACAAAAGTGATGGGTTGCACCTGAACCCGAAGGGGACCAATATTCTCATAGGCAGGTTTGTTAGAGCTGTTGGGGAGGGTTTAAACTAATTTGGCAGGGGAGTGGGAACTGGAGTGAAGGGACTCAGGATAGGATGTATGGTAAAAAAGTAAAGGTAGCGTGCAGTCAGATTGTCAGGAAGAGCAGGCAGGTAATGGGACTTAGTTGCAGCCAACAAGCTGAGTATCAAATCATTAGGGATGCAGAATCAGAAAGGATAGCAAATACGGTACTCATGATGTTGTATCTAAATGCATGTAGTATAAGAAATAAGGTGGATGATCTTGTTGCACTATTACAGGTTACCAGGTATGACATTGTGTCCATCACTGAATCGTGGCTGAAGGATGGTTTAGTTGGGAGTAGAAGGTTACACATTAACTGGAGGGATAGGCAGGGTAGGCAGAGGGGGTGGTGTGGCTCTACTGGTAAGGAATGGCATCAAATCAATAGAAAGATGTGACATAGGATTGGAAGATGTTGAATTCTTGTGGGTTGAGTTAAGAAACTGCATATATATATATATATGCAGGCCTCCCAACAGTGGCTGGGTGGTGAATCACAGATTACAACAGGAAATAGAAAAGGCGTGTCAAAAGGGCAATGTTATGGTAGTCATGGGAGATTTTAACATGCAGGTCAATTGGGAAAATCAGGTTGGTAATAGATCTCAAGAGTGAGTTTGACCAACCTAAGAGATGGCTTTTTAGAGCAGTTTGTCATTGAGCCTACTAGGGGATCAGCTATACTGGATTGGGTGTTATGTAATGAACTGGAAGCAATTAGGGAGCTTAAGGTAAAAGAACCCTTAGGAGGCAGTGATTACAGTATGATTGAGTTCAACTTGAAATTTGATAGGGAGAAAGTACAGTCTGTTGTAGCAGTATTTCAGTGGAGTAAGAGAAATTACAATGGTATGATAGAGGGGTTGGCCAAAGTAAATTGGAAGGAGCTGCTGGCAGGGATGTCAGCAGAGCAGCAATGGTGTGCATGTCTGGGAAAAATGAGGAAGGTGCAGGACGTGTGTATTCCAAAAATGAAGAAATTCTCAAATGGTAAAATAGTACACCGTGGCTGACAAGGGAAGTCAAAGCTATTATAAAAGCAAAAGAAAGGGCATACAACAAAGCAAAAATTAGTGGGAAGATAGAGGATTGGGAAATTTTTAAAAACCTACAGAGAACGAGTAAAAAAATCATTAGAAGGGAAAAGATGAAATATGAAAGCAAACTAGCAAATAATATCAAAGTGGATAGAGAAAGTATCTTCAAGTTGTTAAAAATAAAAGAGAAATGAGAGTGGATATAAGACCGCTAGAAAATGAAGCAGGAGAAACAATAACGGGGGACAAGGAGATGGCTGATGAACTAAAAGACTGATTTTGCATCAGTCTTCATTGTGGAAAACACTAGCAGTATGTCTGATGTTGTAGCGTGTGAGGGAAGAGAAGTGGGTGCAGTTACTATTACAAGGGAGAAGGTACTCAAAAAGGTGAAAGACCTAAAGGTACATAAGTCACCTGGACCAGATGAACTGCACCCTAGGGTTCTGAAAGGTAATATTAGAGATTGTGGTAGCATTAGAAATGATCTTTCAAAAATCATTGGACTCTGGCATGGTGCCAGAGGACTGGAAAATTGCAAATGTCACTCCACTCTTTAAGAAAGGAGGAAGGCGGCAGGAAGGAAATTATAGACCAATTAGCCTGACCTCAGTGGATGGGAAGATGCTAGAGTCAATTGTTAAGGATGAGGTGATGGAGTACTGGGTGACACAGGACAAGATAGTACAAAGTCAGTATGGTTTCCTTCAGGGAAAATCCTGCCTGCCGAACCTGTTGGAATCCTCAGAGGAGATTACAAATAGGATAGATAAAGGGGATGCAGTGGATGTTGTTTATTTGGACTTTCAGAAGGCCTTTGACAAGGTGTCACAAATGAGGCTGCTTACCAAATTAAGAGCCCATGGTATTACAGGAAAATTACTAACATGGCTGATTGGTAGGAGGCAGCAAGTGGGAATAAAAGGTTACTTTGCTGGTTGGCTGCCAGTGACTAGTGGTCAGTGTTAGGACTACTTTTTATGCTGTATGTACAGTTGAAGTCAGAAGTTTACATACACCTTAGCCAAATACATTTAATCTCAGTTTTTCACAATTCCTGACATTTAATCCCAGAAAATATTCCCTGTCTTAGGTCAGTTAGGATGACTACTTTATTTTAAGAATGTGAAATGTCAGAATAATAGTAGAGAGAATGATTTATTTCAGCTTTTATTTCTTTCATCACTTTCCTAGTGGGTCAGAAGTTTACATACACTTTGTTAGTATTTGGTAGCTTTGCCTTTAAATTGCTTAACTTGGGTCAAACATTTTGGGTGGCCTTCCACAAGCTTCTCACAGTAAGTTGCTGGAATTTTGTTCCATTCCTCCAGACAGAACCGGTGTAACTGAGTCAGGTTTGTAGGCCGCCTTACTCGCACACACTTTTTCAGTTCTGCCCACAAATTTTCTATCGGATTGAGGTCAGAAAATTATGTCAAGGCTAGTTTCATCCCTGGGAGCAATTTCCAAATGCCTGAAGGTACCACGTTCATCTGTACAAACAATAGTATGCAAGTATAAACACCATGGGACCACACAGCTGTCATTACCACTCAGGAAGGAGATGCATTCTGTCTCCCAGAGATGAATGTACTTTGGCGCGAAAAGTGCAAATCAATTCCAGAACAACAGCAAAGGACCTTGTGAAGATGCTGGAGGAAACAGGTAGAAAAGTATCTATATCCACAGTAAAACGAGTCCTATATCGATTCATGAGGAAGGGAAATTATGTGGATATATTGAAGCAACATCTTAAGACGTCAGCCAGGAAGTTAAAGCTCAGTCGCAAATGGGTCTTCCAAATGGACAGTGACCCCAAGTATACCTCCAAAGTTGTAGCAAAATTGTTTAAGGACAACAAAGTCAAGGTATTGGAGTGGCCGTCACAAAGCCCTGACCTCAATCCGATAGAAAATTTGTGGGCAGAACTGAAAAAGCGTGTGCGAGCAAGGAGGCCTACAAACCTGACTCAGTTACACCAGTTCTGTCTGGAGGAATGGAACAAAATTCCAGCAACTTAATGTCAGGAACTGTGAAAAACTGAGTTTAAATGTATTTGGCTAAGGTATATGGAAACTTCTGACTTCAACTGTAAATGATTTAGATGATGGAATAGATGGCTTTGTTGCCAAGTTTGCAGATAATACAAAGGTTGGTTGAGAAAACAGGTAGAATGCATAAGGACTTAGACAGATTTGGAGAATGGGCGAGAAAGTGGCAAATGAAATACAACGTTGGAAAATGCATGGTCATGCACTTTGGTTATCAAAATAAATGTGCGGACTATTTTCTGAACGGGAAGAAAATCCAAAAAATCTGAGATGCAAAAGGACTTGGGACTTTAGGGTGTTGTGCAGAACACCCTAAAGGTTAACTTGCAGGTTAGAAAAGATGTGCTGGCATTAGAGAAGGTTCAGAGAAGGTTCACAAGGATGATTCTGGGAATGAAAAGGTTATCATATGAGGAACGTTTGATAGCTCTGGGTCTGTACTTACTGGAATTTAGAAGGATGAGGGGGGAATCTCATTGAAACCTTTCAAATGTTGAAAGTCCTAGACAGAGTAGATGTGGAAAGGATGTTTCCCATGGTGGGAGAGTCTAGGACAAGAGGGCACAGCCTCAGGATAGAGAGGCGTCCTTTCAAAACAGAGATGCTGAGAAATTTCTTTAGCCAAAAGGATGGTGAATTTGTTGCCACATGCAACAGTGGAGACCAGGTCATTGGGTGTATTTAAGGCAGAGATTGATAGGGTCTTGATTGGATATGGCATCAAAGGTTATGGGGAGAAGGCAGGGAGCTAGGGTTGAGGAGGAGAAAAGAAAAGGATCAGCCATGATTGAATGGTGGAGCAGATTTGATGGGCCAGGTGGCCTAATTCAGCTCCTATGTCTTATGGTCTTATCATAGGAAGGATGTGGAAGCTTTAGAGAGGGCGCAGAAGAGTTTTACCAGGATGCTGTCTGGATTAGAGAGCATGTCTTATGAGGATAGGCTTTTCTCTTTGGAGCAAAGGAGGATCAGACATGATTTAAAAGAGGTGTACAACATGATAAGAGACATAGACAAAGTGAACAGCCAGAGACTTTTTCCTAGGGCAGAAATGAGGAGAATAATATTAAAGTATTTGAAGGAAATTGTAGAGAGGGATGTCAGAGGTAGAATGTTTACAGAGTGGTGGGTGCGTGGAACACCCTGCTAAGATACCTGAGCAGATACCTCAGGAGCGTTTAAGAGACTGCTAGATAGGCACTGGGATGTAAGAAAAATGGAGAGCTATATGGGAGGGAAGAATTAGTTTGACCTTGGAATAGGTTAAAAGTTCAGCACAACATTGTGCTATGATGGTCTATATCCTGCGTAGGTGATTGATGACTCCAACACAAGGACACCGCTGATATTTGTGCTTTCGCCGGGGGTTGATCCCACCAATGCCCTGCTACAGCTGGCTGAACACTCAGGAATGGCAGCCCGCTTCCATGCACTGTCACTGGGTCAGGGCCAGGCCCCCATTGCCACACGGATGATCACCGAGGGAGTAGCAGAAGGTAGGTGGCACCAAACAGTTTACCCTGGCCCCAGACCGGCCCTCTCCACCTTATCACCATCCCCATCAACATACCATTCTCCTCCATTCCCCCGTGTCCGTAACTCCTACGATTCCCCTCAACTGCTCCCTCTCTGAGTGAGAGGAGCCTCCTGTATTCCCCACTGAATTTTTCACCACCTGTCTTGCTACTTTACCCCCACACTGATATTGCCCACGAGGGCAAACACATCTTCTTCTCCAATTTCATTCAGTTTTCAAGCTTAGATTCTTAAAGATTAGTCATATTTGTCACATTAACATCAAAAGATTGAAACAGTGAAAGGGGTTGTTTGTATCAATGACCAACACAGTCTGAGGAAGTGCTGGGGCAGCCCACAAGTAACCTTATACTTCCAGCGCCGACATAATATGCCCAAGCTTATTAGCCATAACCATATGTCTTTGGACTGTGGGAGGAAACGGGAGCACCTGATGGGGGCGTACAAACGTCTACAGACAGCGATGGGAATTGAACCCTGATTGGTGATAGCTACATTGTGCCAACCACTACACTGCTGGGCTGCCACACCTACACCCATACCCCCTCTCACCTCCCTCTCCCAGCCACACCTCCCTCTTCCTCCCATACCCCCTCTTCCCCCACACCCCCCTTCCTCCCATACCCTTCTCCCCCACACCCCCTCCCTCTTCCACCCCACACCCCCTCTTCCCCCCCACAGCTCCCTCTCCCCCACACCTCTCTCTTCCTCCAATACTCCCTCTCCCCCACACCTCCATCTTCCCCATACCCCTCTTCCTCCCATACCCCCTCTTCCCCCACACCCCCTCTCCCCCATACCTCCCTCTCCCTCCCATACCCCCTCTCCCACACACCTCCCTCTTCCTCCCATACCCCCTCTCCCACACACCTCCCTCTCCCCCATACCCCCTCTCCCACACACCTCCTCTCCCACACACCTCCCTCTCCCCCATACCTCCCTCTCCCACACACCTCCCTCTTCCTCCCATACCCCCTCTTCCCCCACACCTCCCTCTTCCCCCACACCCCCCTCTTCCTCCCATACCCCCTCTCCCACACACCTCCCTCTCCCCCATACCTCCCTCTGCCCCAAACCTCCGTCTTCCCCATACACCCCCTCACCCCCCTACACCCCCCGTACCCCTTACACCCCTTCTACCCCTACACCCTCTCTACCCCCTACACCCCCTCTACCCCTTACACGCCCTCTATCCCTTAAACCCCTCTACCCATTACATCCCCTCTACCCTTTACACCCCCTCTATCCCTTACACTCCCTCTATCCCTTACACCCCCTCTACCCCCTATACCCCCTGTACCCCCTCTACCCCCTATACCCCCTGTACCCCTTACACACCCTCTATCGCTTACACCCCCCTACCCCCTACACCCCCCAACCCCCTCCACCCCCTCTACCCCTACACCCCCTCTACCCCTACACCCTCTCTACCCCTTACACCCCCTCTACCCTCTACACCCTACACACCCTCTACCCCCTACACTCCCTCACAACCCCTCTCCCCCACACCCCCTCTACCCCCTATACACCCTCTACCACTTACACCCCCTCTACCCCTATACCCTCTCTACCCCTTACACCCCCTCTACCCTCTACCCCCTACACTCCCTCTACCCCTACACCCCCTCTACCTCCTACACCCCCTCACAACCCCTCTCCCCCTCACACCCACTCAACCCCCTACACCCCTGCACCCCCTCTACGCCCTACACCCCCTCTACCCCTTACACCCCTCTGCTCCATACACCCCCTCTACCCCTCACACCCCCTCTACCCCTCACACCCCCTCTACCCCTCACACCCCCTCTACCCCTCACACCCCCTCTACCCCCTACACCCCCTCTACCCCCAACAGCCCCTATACCCCCTACAGCCCCTCTACCCCTTACACCCCTCTACCCCCTATACCCCCAACAGCCTCAATACCCCTCACACCCCCTCTACTCCTCACACCTCCTCTACCCCTACACCCCCTCTGCCCCTTACACCCCCTCTACTCTACACCATCTCTCCCCCTACACCCCCTCACACCCCGTCTACCCCTTACACCCCTCTGCCCCTACACCCTCTCTACCCCCTCTACCCCTTATACCCCCTACACCCCCTCTCCCCTCACTCCCTCTACCCTTTACACCCCCTCTACCCCTTACACCCCCTCTACACCCTACACCCCCTCTGCCCCTTACACCCCCCTACCCCTTACACCCCTCTGCCCCCTACACCCTCTCTACCCCCTACACCACCTCTGCCCCTTACACCCCCTCTACCCTTTACACCCCCTCTACCCTTTACACCCCCTCTACCCTTTACACCCCCTCTACCCCTTACACCCCTCTACCACCTACACACCCTCTACCACTTACACCCCCTCTTCCCCTCACACCTGCTCAACCCCCTACATCCCCTCTACCCCTACACCCTCATTACCCCTACACCTCATCTACCCCCTACACCCCCTGTACCCCTTACACCCCTCTACCCCCTACACCCCTCACAGCCCCTCTACCCCTACACCCCATCTACCCCCTACACCCCCTCTTCCCCCACACCTCACTCTTCCACCCTACACCCCCTCCCCCCCACACCTTCCTCTTCCCCCCACACCTCCCTCTCCCCACCACACCTCCCTGTCTGCTCTGGAGGGGTATGGAATCTCTGAATTGGGGAGTATCTCTGCTCTGAGGGGTGTAATCCCCGAATTGGCAGAGTATCTCTGCTCTGGGGGGGTGTAATCCCGGGGGGGGGGAGGAATCCCTGCTCTGGGGGGTGTAATCCCTGAATTGGGGGAGTATCTCTGCTCTGGGGGGGGGGGGAGAATCCCTGAATTGGGGGGAGTATCTCTGCTCTGGGGGGGGGTGTAATCCCAGGAGGGGGAATCCCTCCTCTGGGGGGTGTAATCCAGGGGGAGGGAATCCCTGCTCTGGGGGGTGTAATCCCTGAATTGGGGGGAGTATCTCTGCTCTGGGGGGGTGTAATCCCCGAATTGGCAGAGTATCTCTGCTCTGGGGGGTGTAATCCCTGAATTGGGGGGAGTATCCCTGCTCTCGGGGGTGTAATCCCTGAATTGGGGGGAGTATCTCTGCTCTGAGGGGTGTAATCCCTGAATTGGGGCAGTATCTCTGCTCTGAGGGGTGTAATCCCCGAATTGGGGGAGTATCTCTGCTCTGGTGGGGGGAGAATCCCTGAATTGGGGGGAGTATCTCTGCTCTGGGGGGGAGTGTAATCCCAGGGGGGGGAATCCCTCCTCTGGGGGGTGTAATCCAGGGGGAGGGAATCCCTGCTCTCGGGGGTGTAATCCCTGAATTGGGGGGAGTATCTCTGCTCTGGGGGGTGTAATCCCCGAATTGGCAGAGTATCTCTGCTCTGGGGGGGTGTAATCCCGGGGGGGGGAATCCCTCCTCTCGGGGGTGTAATCCCTGAATTGGGGGAGTATCTCTGCTCTGGGGGGGGGGAGAATCCCTGAATTGGGGGGAGTATCTCTGCTCTGGGGGGGTGTAATCCCTGCGGGTGGAGGAATCCCTGCTCTGGGGGGTGTAATCCCTGGGGGAGGGAATCCCTGCTCTTGGGGGTGTAATCCCTGAATTGGGGGGAGTATCTCTGCTCTGGGGGGGTGTAATCCCTGCGGGTGGAGGAATCCCTGCTCTGGGGGGTGTAATCCCTGGGGGAGGGGGGGAATACCTGTACTAGGATAGCTCGTCTCTGGGGGACCCTGCACTGGAAGTTTGCTGGACAAGCTGACAGGATGGAATCAAGTATTCTGGTATTTTTAAGAACAGGGGAGTTCTCTCAGATTTCTGGGGCAAATCTTGTCCTGAGCTAACAAAAACAGAAACAGTACAGCACACAGTGTTGAATCAAGCTAATTAAGCTAATGGCACCCAGCTAAACTGAAACCTTGTGTCTGTACGTTGTCCATATGTTCCACTTTCTGTACATCCATGTGTCTAATAGCCTCTTAAGCACCTCTATTGTGTCTGCCTTTACCACCACCTCTAAGGGCACATTCCAGTTCCCACCACTCAGTGTAAAAAGTCTTGTCCTGCGCATCTCTTTGTAATTAACCCCTCTCACCTTAAACGAATGTCCTCATTTCAACCCAGCTGTCTACTCATAATCATATGAACCTTTGTCATGTCACCCCTGGGATTTGCAAACTATGATGTTATTTTTGAGTTCTTTAATCACAGAGTACAGAAACAGGCCTTTTGGCCCACCACATCCATTCTGACCCCTGTTGCTCATCTACCCTAATCCTATTTCCCTGCTCTAGTGTCACATCCCTCTATACCTTACCTATTTAAATGTCTTTTCAATATAGCAATTGTCTGTGGCAGCTGATTCTGCACAGGCAGAGGGAGATGGACATAAACCTCTCACCTTAAACCTACACCCTCTTGTCTGTGACACTACTACAAGAGAACGTTCCCAGTGATCCATCTACCTACACCTCCTGTAGCTCTATAAACCTCCATCAGGTCACCTCTCAGCCTCACTCACTCCAGGGAAAACAATCCCAGCCCCTGCCCAATCTCTTCCCGTAAGTAATGTACCTCCCACTGTCCCCAAGCTGAACCAGCAGAGACGTCTGCAGTGTCGGTCAGCCACTGGGAGCGGGGGGGCGGATTATGCCTGTATGGGCGGGTGGGAGGGGCTGATGAAATGGCTTGTCCTTACATTGGTACCTTTGGCAGGGAACTGGGTCTTTCTTGCCAACTGCCACCTCTCACTCTCCTGGATGCCCCAACTGGATAAACTCATTGAACAGCTGCAGGTCGAAGATCCACATTCTGACTTCCGACTGTGGATCAGCTCCAGCCCCCACCCGGACTTCCCGGTCTCCATCCTGCAGAGCAGCATCAAGATCACAACGGAACCACCGAAGGTAATCCTTCTCTCCCGTCCCTGTCCCTGTGCCTGAGTTCCACTGCAAAGCTCACAAACCAGGTTCACTATCCCTGCAGAGACCTGCACCTGGTATCAGCTCCCTCACATATGCCCAGCACAGGAAGATCCCACTACAGGCACCTGGCACATGTAGACTGCCAGCTCTGAGGGAGCGACAACGTGGGAAGGGTGGATCGCTCGGGGGATCTCCTGGTGTGCTTGCTCCTGGGCCTGGTCAAGAAGACCATTCATGGATTAAGGTAGTGCACATTCAGATCCTCTGCCTGAGCCAACAGCTGCCCTCTCTGACGTTACATTCATGCCCGGGTGCCCAGGGAGAGGTCACTAGGGGTTCAGGGGGGTTTCTGGCAACAGTGGGCCCCGAGGGAATTGACTGTTTTGTCAATAAATGTAATCGTATTTGAAATTGTAAATAGTTTTGCAAATTCCTGATCATTATGTGAGTGAATAACCTTTTATAGTTTTCTAAATGAGAGTGGAGTGGTACCAAGAGACCATCACGCTGTGG
Organism: Mobula birostris; assembly: GCF_030028105.1. NCBI lineage: Eukaryota > Metazoa > Chordata > Chondrichthyes > Myliobatiformes > Myliobatidae > Mobula > Mobula birostris. The sequence continues at coordinate 99,952,473 of NC_092374.1, forward strand.
GATGGAGGGTAACACTGTGTTTGCCCTTTGCTCTGTTCCCTGTCCCCTCTCCCCTCTCTCCCCTTCTTTATCACCCCTCCTCCCCGGTTCTTCACAGGGTATCAAAGCAAATATGAAGCGCCTCTACAACTTGGTCACCCCACAACAGTTCAGCCGCTGTTCCAAACCCAGGAAGTACAAGAAGCTGCTCTTCGCCATGTGCTTCTTCCACAGCCTTCTGCTCGAGCGTAAGAAATTCCTGCAGCTTGGCTGGAACATTGTCTACAGCTTCAATGACTCTGACTTTGAGGTGGGTTTGAGGCTGCTAGAGTTTCTTTAGAGCCTGGCCCCTCCCATCAATCTCACCTTTCATTAGTATCCTGTTCTGTCAGCACTGGGAGTAGTGGGGAGCCATCCTGACAGTGACTGGGGGGGTCAGACACAGAGAGAAACTCCCTCCACACCTTCCCATCACACACTCCCGGGGTCAGACACAGATTGAAACTCCCTCCACACCGTCCCATCACACACTCCCGGGGTCAGACACAGATTGAAACTCCCTCCACACCGTCCCATCACACACTCCCGGGGTCAGACACAGAGAGAAACTCCCTCCACACCATCCCATCACACACTCCTGTGGTCAGACACAGAGAGAAACTCCCTCCACACTATCCCATCACACACTCGAGGGGTCAGAAACTCCCTCCACACCGTCCCATCACACACACTCCAGCGTCAGATACAGAGTCCAACTCCCTCCACACTGTCACATCACACACTCCCGGGGTCAGACATAGAGTGAAGCTCCCTCCACACCATCCCATCCCACACTCCGAGGGTCAGACACAGAGTGAAACTCCCTCCAGACCGTCCCATCACACACTCCCGGGGTCAGATACTGAGTGAAACTCCCTCCACACCGTCCCATCACATACTCCCGGGGTCAGAAACTCCCTCCACACCGTCCCATCACACACTCCCGGGGTCAGACACAGAGAGAAACTCCCTCCACACCGTCCCATCACACTCTCCCGGGGTCAGACACAGAGAGAAACTCCCTCCACACCATCCCATCACACTCTCCCGGGGTCAGACACAGATTGAAACTCCCTCCACACCGTCCCATCACACACTCCCGGGGTCAGGTACAGACTGAAACTCCCTCCACACCGTCGCATCACACACCCCGGGGTCAAATACAGAGTGAAACTCCCACCACACCGTCCCATCACACACTTCCGGGGTCAGACACAGACTGAATCTCCCTCCACACCGTCCTATCACACACTCCCGGGGTCAAAAACTCCCTCCACACCGTCCCATCACACACTCCCGGGGTCAGACACAGACTGAAACTCCTTCCACACCATCCCATCATGCACCCTGGGAGCAGATACAGAGTGAAACTCCCTCCACACTGTCCCATCACACACTCCCGAGGTCAGAAACAGAGAGAAACTCCCTCAACACTGTCCGATCACCACTCCTGTGGTCAGGCGCAGAGAGAAACTCCCTCCACACCGTCCAATCACACACTCCGGGGGTCAGACACTGACTGAAACTCCCTCCACACCATCCCATCACACACTCCCGGGGTCAGATAAGAACTGGCGGCCGGTCTCCCTCTTGTGCGCGGACTACAAGATCTTCGCCCGGGCAATGGCCAACCGTCTGGGTTCGGTAATTGGACAGGTGGTCCATCCTGACCAATCTTACACAGTCCCGGGCCGCTCCATCCAGGACAATGTCCACCTAGTACGGGACCTGATCCACCTACTCCAGGAGACTGGGACCCTGGCAGCGTTTCTTTCTCTTGACCAGGAGAAGGCTTTTGACCGGGTGGACCACAGTTTCCTGGTGGGCACCCTGCAGGCTTTTGGGCTCGGACCACACTTTATGGCCCGAGTTCGGCTCCTGTACTCTGCCGCAGAGTGCCTAGTTAAGATTAACGGATCATTGACAGGACCTATCCACTTCCGAAGAGGAGTGCGTCAAGGGTGCCCCATTTCCGGTCAACTGTATGCGATCTGTGTCGAGCCATTCCTCAGCCTTCTTCGGCGAAGGCTGACAGGTCTGGTTCTGCGCGAACCGGACATGGGGGTCGTCCTCTCGGCCTACGCCGATGACGTACTCCTCATGATGACAGACCCCTGTGACCAGCGGAGGATGCGCGAGTGCCAAGATGTTTTCTCGGCTGCATCCTCCGCCAGGATCAACTGGGCGAAATGTTCCGGACTCTTAGTAGGCCAGTGGCAGGTGGACTCCCTGCCGGAGGAGATGAGAGCTTTTGAGTGGAGCACCAGACGTCTTCTCTATCTGGGAGTCCACCTGAGTCCTTCTGGGGAGACCTGGCTGGCGAACTGGCAGGACCTGGAGACAAAGGTCATGGCCCGGCTAGGGCGCTGGTCAGGGCTTCTCAGGGTGCTTTCCTATCGAGGCAGGGTGGTGGTCATAAACCAGCTGGTGGCCTCCATGTTGTGGTACCAGATGGTCACCTTGGCCCCCCCGCCCCTTTTGTCGCGAGAATGCAGAGGAAGCTAGTGGACTTCTTCTGGGGAAACAGGAAGCACTGGGTCTCTGCAGCGGTTCTGAGTCTCCCAGTAGGAGAGGGCGGACAGTCGCTGGTGTGTGTACGCACACGACTGGCGGCTCTCCGCCTCAGGACTCTGCAGAGATTCCTGTACGCCGAGCACCCTCCCAGGTGGCACGTGTTGGCGACTTTCTTCCTCCGGAGGGGCTGCTGTCTTGCCGAAGGTATGCAGCTACCACCGGCGGGCGTTAGCCGTGCTGCTTTGCAGAGGCTGCCCGGCTTCTATCAGGACCTACTGAGAGTCTGGAACATGGTTGCCTCAGGCCGGGAATCCCCTCCTCTGGCAGAGAGCGGGGTCCTGGCCGACCCTTGCCCTGTCTCAACGGATGTCAGTGCGGCTCAGGTGTGTGGATCGACTCAAGCTGAGCTGCTTGTCGGGCCCAGGCCCCGCAGCCTTACCCGAGAGACGAATCCACACAACTTGAGCCGTCTTTCATCAACACCCACAATCCCATTCAGGGATGCAGGCAGGAGGTACCTTTATGGGCTGTTGCTCCACACCCTCCACTTCTTAGCATTTGTCCACCGTCCCGACACGCCATGGCGGTCGGTCTTCCCACCTGGAGGTGAGGGGGGTCCCCAGTGGAAGTCCCTTTATAAGGGAGTCCTCCCCATGCACCTTGGGGATCTCGGCTGGAGGGTGCTGCACAAAGCGGTGCCCTGCAATAAGTTCTTTAGTTTGTACACGGATCTCCCAGCCGCGTGTCACTTCTGCGGGCTGGAGGAGACCGTGTACCATATGTACATGGAGTGTGTGAGGCTGCAGCCCGTTTTGGCGTATTTGCGTGGGCTGCTTCTCACCTTCTGGTTGCACTTCAGTCCCACCCTATTCATATATGGTCATCCAGTAAGGAGGGAGGCACAGAGGGATGAGGATGTCCTTGTCAACTTGCTCCTGGGGCTGGCGAAAATTGCCATCCGTAGCTCCTGGAAAAGGGTGGCAGGAGGTTCTCCCCGGGCGGACTGCCTGGCTATGTTTAGGGGGTATGTTCGTGCCCGGGTGAACATTGAAAAGGAATACGCACAGTCCACGGCGACCGTAGAGGTGTTCCGGGACCGTTGGGCTCCGCGGGGTGTAAATGCCATCATTGATGAGGATGGCAATATATTGGTTTAACATGTATTGTCTGTTTGTAGTGTAGTAAATATGTTAGTCACTGGTTTTGTAAATATTGTATCGCACCGACATTTGAAATAAGAATTTTGATTAAAAAAAAAGGGGTCAGACACAGAGTGAAACTCCCTCCACACCATCCCATCACACACTCCCGGGGTCAGATACAGAGTGCAACTCCCTCCACACTGTCACATCACACACTCCCAGGGTCAGACACAGTGAGAAGCTCCCTCCACAGTTTCCCATCACCACTCCCGGTGTCAGACAAAGAGAGAAACTTCCTCCACACTGTCCGATCACCACTCCTGTGCTCAAACACAGAGAGAATCTCCCTCCACACCGTCCCATCACACACTCCCGGGGTCAGGTACAGACTGAAACTCCCTCCACACCGTCGCATCACACACCCCGGGGTCAAATACAGAGTGAAACTCCCACCACACCGTCCCATCACACACTTCCGGGGTCAGACACAGAGTGAAACTCCCTCCACACCGTCCTATCACACACTCCCGGGGTCAAAAACTCCCTCCACACCGTCCCATCACACACTCCCGGGGTCAGACACAGACTGAAACTCCTTCCACACCATCCCATCATGCACCCTGGGAGCAGATACAGAGTGAAACTCCCTCCACACCATCCCATCACACACTCCCGGGGTCAGACACAGAGTGAAACTCCCTCCACACCGTCCTATCACACACTCCCGGGGTCAAAAACTCCCTCCACACCGACCCATCACACACTCCCGGGGTCAGACACAGACTGAAACTCCCGCCACACCGTCTCGCCACACCGTCTCACCACACACTCTCGGGGTCAGAAACTCCCTCCACACCGTCCCATCACACATTCCCGGGGTCAGACACAGAGAGAAACTCACGCCACACCATCTCATCACACTCTCCCGGGGTCAGATATAGAGTAAAACTCCATCCACACCGTCCCATCACACACTCCCGTGGTCAGCCAGAGAGAGAAACTCCCTCCACACCATCCCATCACACACACCCAGGGTCAGGAACAGAGAGAAACTCCCTCCACACTGTCCGATCACCACTCCTGTGGTCAGACACAGAGAGAAACTCCCTCCAAACCATCCCATCACACACTCCAGGGGTCAGACACTTCCTCCACACCGTCCCATCACACACTCCACGGGTCAGACACTTCCTCCACACCGTCCCATCACACACCCCGGGGTCAGATACAGAGTGAAATTTCCTCCACACCGTCTCACCACACACTCCCGGGATCAGAAACTCCCTCCACACCATCCCATCATGCACTCCCATGGTCAGAAACACCCTCCACACCGTCCCATCATACACACCCGGGGTCAGACACAGAGTGAAACTCCTTCCACACTGTCCCATCACATACTCCCGGGGTCAGACACAGAGAGAAACTCCCTCCGCACCGTTCCATCACACACTCCCGGGGTCAGACGCAGAGAGAAACTCCCTCCACACCATCCCATCACACACTCCAGGATCAGAAACTCCCTCCACACTGTCCCATCACACACCCCCGGGGTCAGATACAGAGGTCAGATACAGAGTGCAACTCCCTCCACACTGTCCCATCATACACTCTCGGGGTGAGACACAGAGTGAAACTCCCTCCACACTATCCGATCACCACTCCTGTGGTCAGACACAGAGAGAAACTCCCTCCACACCATCCCATCACACACTCCAGGATCAGATACAGAGTGAAACTCCCTCCACACCGTCCCATCACATACTCCCGGGGTCAGAAACTCCCTCTACACCGTCCAATCACACACTCCCGGGGTCAGACACAGAGAGAAACTCCCTCCACACTGTCCGATCACCACTCCTGTGGTCAGACGCAGAGAGAAACTCCCTCCACACCATCCCATCACACACTCCAGGGGTCAGACACTTCCTCCACACTGTCCCATCACACACTCCCGGGGTCAGACACAGAGTGAAGCTCCCTCCACACCATCCCATCACACACTCCCGGGGTCAGACACAGAGTGAAACTACCTCCACACTGTCCAAATACACACTCCGGGGGTCAGAAACTCCCTCCACACCGTCCCATCACACTCTCCCGGGGTCAGATACAGCGTGAAACTCCCTCCACACCGTCCCATCACACACACCCCAGGGTCAGACACAAAGAGAAACTCCCTCCACACTTTCCCATCACCACTCCTGGTATCAGACACAGAGAGAAACTCCCTCCACACTGTCCGATCACCACCACTGTGGTCAGACACAGAGAGAATCTCCCTCCACACCAGCCTATCACACACTCCAGGGGCAGAAACTCCCTCCACACTGTTCCATCACACACTCCCGGGGTCAGACACAGACTGAAACTCCCTCCACACCGTTGCATCACACAGCCCGGGGTCAAATACAGAGTGAAACTCCCGCCACACCGTCTCACCACACACTCCCGGGGTCAGAAACTCCCTCCACTCCATCCCATCACACACTCCAGGGTCAGAAACTTCCTCCACACCCTCCAATCACACAGCCCGGGGATCAGGTACAGAGTGCAACTCCCTCCACACTGTCAGATCACACACTCCCGGTGTCAGACACAGAGTGAAGGTCCCTCCACACCGTCCCACCACACACTCCAGTGGCAGAAACTCCCTCCACACTTTTCCATCACACACTCCCAAGGTCCGACACAGACTGAAACTCCTTCCACACCATCCCATAACGCACTCCCGGGGTCAGACACAGAGTGAAGCTCCCTCCACACCATCACATCACATACTCCCGGGGTCAGAAACTCCCTCCACACCGTCCCATCACACACTCCCGGGGTCAGACACAGAGAGAAACTCACGCCACACCATCTCATCACACTCTCCCGGGGTCAGGTATAGAGTAAAACTCCATCCACACCGTCCCATCACCACTCCTGTGGTCAGATGCAGAGAGAATCTCCCTGCAAACCATCCCATCACACACTCCAGGGGTCAGACACTTCCTCCACACCGTCCCATTACAAGCTCCCGGGGTCAGACACTTCCTCCACACCGTCCCATTACACACTCCCGGGGTCAGACACTTCCTCCGCACCGTCCCATCACACACTCCAGGGGTCAGACATTTCCTCCGCACCATCCCATCACACACCCCGGGGACAGATACAGAGTGAAATTCCCTCCACACCGTCTCACCACACACTCCTGGGGTCAGAAACTCTCTCCACACCATCCCATCACGCACTCCCATGGTCAGAAACTCCATCCACACCGTCCCATCATACACTCCCGGGGTCAGACACAGAGAGAAACTCCCTCCGCACCATCCCATCACACACTCCAGGATCAGAAACTTCTTCCACACCGTCCCATCACACACCCCCGGGGTCAGATACAGAGTGAATCTCCCTCCACACCGTCCAATCCCACTCTCCCAGGGTCAACACAGAGTGAAGGTCCCTCCACACTGTCCCATCACACACTCCCAGGGTCAGATACAGAGTGAATCTCCCTCCACACTGTCCCATCACATATTCCCCGGGGTCAGATACAGAGTGAATCTCCCTCCACAATATCCCATCACACTCCTGCTGTCAGACACAGAGAGGAACTCCCTCCACACCGTCCCATCACACATTCCCGGGGTCAGAAACTCCCTCCACACTGTCCCATCACCCACTCCCGGGGTGAGAAACTCCCTCCACACACTCCCGGCGTCAGACACAGTGTGAAGTTCCCTCCACACTGTTCTATCACATACTCCTGGGGTCAGACACAGAGAGAAACTCCCTCCACACTGTCCCATCACACACACCCGGGTTCAGATACAGAGTGAAATTCCCTCCACACCGTCCCATCACATACTCCCGGGGTCAGAAACTCCCTCTACACCGTCCAATCACACACTCCCGGGGTCAGACACAGAGAGAAACTCCCTCCACACTGTCCGATCACCACTCCTGTGGTCAGACGCAGAGAGAAACTCCTTCCACACCATCCCATCACACACTCCACGGGTCAGGTACAGAGTGAAGCTCCCTCCACACCATCCCATCACGCACTCCCGGGGTCAGATACAGAGTGAAGTTCCCTCCACCTGTCCCATCACACACTCTCGGGGTGAGACACAGAGTGAAGCTCCCTCCACACCGTCCCATCACACACTCCGGGGGTCAGAAACTCCCTCCACACAGTCCCATCACATAGTCCTGGCGTCAGACACAGAGAGAAACTCCCTCCACACCATCCCATCACACTCTCCCGGGGTCAGATATAGAGTGAAACTCCCTCCACACCGTCCCATCATAGACACCCCAGAGTCAGACACAGAGAGAAACTCCCTCCACACTTTCCCAACACCACTCCTGGTGTCAGACACAGAGAGAAACTTCCTCCACACTGTCCGATCACCACTCCTGTAATCTGACACAGAGAGAATCTCCCTCCACACCAGCCTATCACACACTCCAGGGGCAGAAACTCCCTCCACACTGTTCCATCACGCATTACCGGGGTCAGACACAGACTGAAACTCCCTCCACACCTTCCCATCACACACCCCGGGGTCAGATACAGAGTGAAACTCCCACCACACTGTCTCACCACACACTCCCGGGGTCAGAAACTGCTTCCAGACCGTCCCATCACACACTCCAGGTTCAGAAACTTCCTCCACACCGTCCAATCACACACCCCTGGGGTCAGATACAGAGTGCAACTCCCTCCACACCGTCCCATCACACACTCCCGGGGTCAGATACCAAGTGAAACTCCCTCCACACCGTCCCATCACATACTCCGGAGGTAAGAAACTCGCTCCACACCGTCCCATCACACATTCCCGGGATCAGAAACTCCCTCCACACTGTCCCATCACCCACTCCCGGGGTCAGAAACTCCCTCCACACAATCCCGGGGTCAGACACAGAGTGAAACTCCCTCCACACTGTCACATCACACACTCCCGGCGTCAGACACAGAGTGAAGCACCCTCCACACCATCCCATCACACACTCCCGGGGTCAGACGCAGAGTGAAGCTCCCTCCACACCGTCCCATCACACACTCCCGGGGTCAGATACCGAGTGAAACTCCCTCCACACCGTCCCATCACATACTCCCGGGGTCAGAAACTCCCTCCACAGCGTCCCATCACACACTCCCGGGGTCAGCCACAGAGAGAAACTCCCTCCACACTGTCCGATCACCACTCCTGTGGTCAGACGCAGAGCGAAACTCCCTCCAAACCATCCCATCACACACTCCAGGGGTCAGATACAGAGTGAAATTCCCTCCACACTGTTTCACCTCACACTCCCGGGGTCAGAAACTCCCTCCACACCATCCCATCACGCACTCCCATGGTCAGAAACTCCCTCCACACCGTCCGATCATACACACCCGGGGTCAGAAACTCCCTCCACACAATTCCGGGGTCAGACACAGAGTGAAACTCCCTCCTCACTGTCACATCACACACTCCCGGCGTCAGACACAGAATGAAGCTCCCTCCACACCGTCCCATCACACACTCCCGGGGTCAGCCACAGAGTGAAACTCCCTCCACACCATCCCATCACATACTCCCGGGGTCAGAAACTCCCTCCACACCGTCCCATCACACACTCCCGGGGTCAGACACAGAGAGAAACTCCCTCCACACTGTCCAATCACCACTCCTGTGGTCAGACGCAGGGAGAAGCTCCCTCCAAACCATCCCATCGCACACTCCAGGGGTCAGACACATCCTCCACACCGTCCCATCACCCACTCCAGGGGTCAGACACTTCCTCCACACCATCCCATCACACACCCCGGGGTCAGATACAGAGTGAAATTCCCTCCACACCGTCTCACCACACACTCCCGGAGTCAGAAACTCCCTCCACACCATCCCATCACGCACTCCCATGGTCAGAAACTCCCTCCACACTGTCCAATCACACACTCCCGGGTTCAGACACAGAGAGAAACTGCCTGCACACTGTCCGATCACCACTCCTGTGGTCAGACACAGAGAGAAACTCCCTCCACACCATCCCATCACACACTCCAGGATCAGAAACTTGCTCCACACTGTCCCATCACACACCCTCGGGGTCAGATACAGAGTGCAGCTCCCTCCACACTGTCAGATCATGCACTCCCGGGGTCAGACACAGAGTGAAGCTCCATCCACACTGTCCCATCACACACTCCCGGGGTCAGACACAGAGTGAATCTGCCCCCTCACTGTCCCATCACACACTCCCAGGGTCAAATACAGAGTGAATCTCCCTCCACACTGTCCCATCACATATTCCCCGGGGTCAGATACAGAGAGGAACTCCCTCCACACCGTCCCATCACACACTCCCGGGGTCATACACCGTGTGAAACTCACTCCACACCGTCCGATCCCACACTCCCAGGGTCAGACACAGAGTGAATCTCCCTCCACACTGTCCCATCACACTCCTGGTGTCAGACACAGAGAGAAACTCCCTCCACACCGTCCCATCACACATTCCCGGGGTCAGAATCTCCCTCCACACTGTCCCATCACACTCCTGGTGTCAGACACAGAGAGAAACTCCCTCCACACCATCCCATCACACACTTCTGGGGTCAGACACAGAGTGAAACTCCCTCCACACTGTCCCATCACACACTGCTGGGGTCAGACACAGAGTGAAACTCCCTCCACACCGTCCCATCACACACTCCCGGGGTCAGACACAGAGAGAAACACCTCCACACTGTCCGATCACCACTCCTGTGGTCAGACGCAGACAGAAACTCCCTCCACACCATCGCATCACACACTCCAGGGGTCAGACACTTCCTCCACACCGTCCCATCACACACTCCAGGGGTTAGACACTTCCTCCGCACCGTCCCATCACACACTCCCGGGGTCAGACACAGAGAGAAACTCCCTCCACACTATCCGATCACCACTCCTGTGGTCAGACACAGAGAGAAACTCCCTCCACACTATCCCTTCACACACTCCCGGGGTCAGACACAGAGTGAAACTCCCTCCACACCGTCCCATCACACACTCCCGGGGTCATACACCGTGTGAAACTCACTCCACACCGTCCCATCACGTACTCCCGGTGTCAGAAACTCCCTCCACACCGTCCCATCACACACTCCCGGGGTCAGATACGGAGTAAAACTCCATCCACACCGTCCCATCACAGACTCCCGGGGTCAGCCACAGAGAGAAACTCTCTCCACACCATCCCATCACACACTCCCGAGGTCAGACACCGACTGAAACTCCCTCCACACCATCCCATCACACACTCCCGGGGTCAGACACAGAGTGAAACTCCCTCCACACCATCCCATCACACACTCCAGGGGTCAGACACTTCCTCCACACCGTCCCATCACCCACTCCAGGGGTTAGACACTTCCTCCGCGCCGTCCCATCACACACTCCCGGGGTCAGACACAGAGTGAAACTCCTTCCACACTATCGCATCACACACCCCCGGGGTCAGATACAGACTGAAACTCCCTCCACACCGTCTCACCACACACTCCCGGTGTCAGAAACTCCCTCCACACCGTCCCATCACACACTCCCGGGGTCAGATACGGAGTAAAACTCCATCCACACCGTCCCATCACAGACTCCCGGGGTCAGCCACAGAGAGAAACTCTCTCCACACCATCCCATCACACACTCCCGAGGTCAGACACCGACTGAAACTCCCTCCACACCATCCCATCACACACTCCCGGGGTCAGACACAGAGTGAAACTCCCTCCACACCATCCCATCACACACTCCAGGGGTCAGACACTTCCTCCACACCGTCCCATCACCCACTCCAGGGGTTAGACACTTCCTCCGCACCGTCCCATCACACACTCCCGGGGTCAGACACAGAGTGAAACTCCTTCCACACTATCGCATCACACACCCCCGGGGTCAGATACAGAGTGAAACTCCCTCCACACCGTCTCACCACACACTCCCGGGGTCAGAAACTCCCTCCACACCATCCAATCACGCACTCCCGGGGTCAGACACAGAGTGAAGCTCATCCACACTGTCCCATCACACACTCCCAGGGTCAGACACAGAGTGAATCTCCCTCCACACTTCCCATCACATATTCCCCAGGGTCAGACACAGAGTGAATCTCCCTCCATACTGTCCCATCACACACTCCTGGGGCCAGACAGAAGAGAAACTCCCTCCACACCGTCCCATCACACACTCCCGGGGTCAGATACCGAGTGAAACTCCCTCCACACCTTCCCATCACATACTCCCAGGGTCAGAAAATCCCTCCACGCTGTCCCATCACACACTCCCTGGGTCAGACACAGAGAGAAACTCACTCCGCACCATCCCATCACACTGTCCCAGGGTCAGATACGGAGTAAAACTCCATCCACACCGTCCCATCACACACTCCCGGGGTCAGCCACAGAGAGAAACTCTCTCCACACCATCCCATCACACACTCCCGGGGTCAGACACAGAGAGAAACAACCTCCACACTGTCCGATCACCACTCCTGTGGTCAGATACAGAGAGAAACTCCCTCCACACCATCCCATCACACACTCCAGGGGTCAGACACTTCCTCCACACCATCCCATCACACACTCCAGGGGTCAGACACTTCCTCCACACCATCCCATCACACACTCCTGGGGTCAGACAGCAACTGATACTCCTTCCACAACATCCCATCACACACTCCTGGGGTCAGACAGCAACTGATACTCCTTCCACAACATCCCATCACACACTCCCGGGGTCAGATACAGAGTGCAACTCCCTCTACACTGTCCCATCGCACACTCCCGGGGTCAGACACAGAGAGAAACTCCCTCCAAACTATCCGATCACCACTCCTGTGGTCAGATACAGAGAGAAAGTCCCTCCACACTATCCCATCACACACTCCCGGGTTCAGACACAGAGTGAAACTCCCTCCACACCGTCCGATCCCACACTCCCAGGGTCAGACACAGAGTGAATCACCCTCCACACTGTCCCATCACACTCCTGGTGTCAGACACAGAGAGGAACTCCCTCCACACCGTCCCATCACACATTAACGTGGTCAGAAACTCCCTCCACACTGTCCCATCACCCACTCCCGGGGTCAGAAACTCCCTCCACACAATCCCGGGGTCAGACACAGAGTGAAACTCCCTCCACACCATCCCATCACACACTTCCGGGGTCAGACACAGAGTGAAACTCTCTCCACACTGTCCCATCACACACTGCTGGGGTCAGACACAGAGTGAAACTCCCTCCACACCGTCCCATCACACACTCCCGGGGTCAGACACAGAGAAACTCCCTCCACACCGTCCCATCACACATTCCCGGGATCAGAAACTCCCTCCACACTGTCCCATCACCCACTCCCGGGGTCAGAAACTCCCTCCACACAATCCCGGGGTCAGACACAGAGTGAAACTCCCTCCACACTGTCACATCACACACTCCCGGCGTCACACACAGAGTGAAGCACCCTCCACACCATCCCATCACACACTCCCGGGGTCAGACGCAGAGTGAAGCTCCCTCACACTGTCCCATCACACACTCCCGGGGTCAGATACCGAGTGAAGCTCCCTCCACACCGTCCCATCACATACTCCCGGGGTCAGAAACTCCCTCCACAGCGTCCCATCACACACTCCCGGGGTCAGACACAGAGAGAAACTCTCTCCAGACCATCTCATCACACTCTCGCGGGGTCAGATACAGAGTAAAACTCCATCCACTCCGTCCCATCACACACTCCCGGGGTCAGCCACAGAGAGAAACTCCCTCCACACTGTCCGATCACCACTCCTGTGGTCAGACGCAGAGCGAAACTCCCTCCAAACCATCCCATCACACACTCCAGGGGTCAGATACAGAGTGAAATTCCCTCCACACTGTTTCACCTCACACTCCCGGGGTCAGAAACTCCCTCCACACCATCCCATCACGCACTCCCATGGTCAGAAACTCCCTCCACACCGTCCGATCATACACACCCGGGGTCAGAAACTCCCTCCACACAATCCCGGGGTCAGACACAGAGTGAAACTCCCTCCTCACTGTCACATCACACACTCCCGGCGTCAGACACAGAATGAAGCTCCCTCCACACCGTCCCATCACACACTCCCGGGGTCAGCCACAGAGTGAAACTCCCTCCACACCATCCCATCACATACTCCCGGGGTCAGAAACTCCCCCCACACCGTCCCATCACACACTCCCGGGGTCAGACACAGAGAGAAACTCCCTCCACACTGTCCAATCACCACTCCTGTGGTCAGACGCAGGGAGAAACTCCCTCCACACCATCCCATCTCACACTCCCGGGGTCAGACACAGAGAGAAACAACCTCCACACTGTCCGATCACCACTCCTGTGGTCAGACACAGAGTGAAACTCCTTCCACACTTCCCATCACATATTCCCCAGGGTCAGATACAGAGTGAATCTCCCTCCACACTATCCCATCACACACTCCCAGGGTCAGACACAGAGTGAATCTCCCTCCATACTTCCCATCACATATTCCCCAGGGTCAGACACAGAGTGAATCTCCCTCCATACTGTCCCATCACACACTCCTGGGGCCAGACAGAAGAGAAACTCCCTCCACACCGTCCCATCACACACTCCCGGGGTCAGATACCGAGTGAAACTCCCTCCACACCGTCCCATCACACACTCCCGGAGTCAGACACAGAGATAAACTCACTCCACACCATCCCATCACACTCTCCGGGGGTCAGATACAGAGTAAAACTCCATCCACACCGTCCCATCACAGACTCCCGGGGTCAGCCACAGAGAGAAACTCTATCCACACCATCCCATCACACACTCCCGGGGTCAGACACAGAGAGAAACAACCTCCACACTGTCCGATCACCACTCCTGTGGTCAGACGCAGAGAGAAACTCCCTCCACACCATCCCATCACACACTCCAGGGGTCAGACACTTCCTCCACACCGTCCCATCACCCACTCCAGGGGTTAAACACTTCCTCCGCACCATCCCATCACACACTCCCGGGGTCAGACACAGAGTGAAACTCCTTCCACACTGTCGCATCACACACCCCCGGGGTCAGACACAGAGTGAATCTCCCTCCACACTTCCCATCACATATTCCCCAGGGTCAGATACAGAGTGAATCTCCCTCCACACTATCCCATCACACACTCCCAGGGTCAGACACAGAGTGAATCTCCCTCCATACTTCCCATCACATATTCCCCAGGGTCAGACACAGAGTGAATCTCCCTCCATACTGTCCCATCACACACTCCTGGGGCCAGACAGAAGAGAAACTCCCTCCACACCGTCCCATCACACACTCCCGGGGTCAGATACCGAGTGAAACTCCCTCCACACCTTCCCATCACATACTCCCAGGGTCAGAAAATCCCTCCACGCTGTCCCATCACACACTCCCTGGGTCAGACACAGAGAGAAACTCACTCCGCACCATCCCATCACACTGTCCCAGGGTCAGATACGGAGTAAAACTCCATCCACACCGTCCCATCACACACTCTCGGGGTCAGCCACCGAGAGAAACTCTCTCCACACCATCCCATCACACTCTCCCGGGGTCAGACACCGACTGAAACTCCCTCCAGACCATCCCATCTCACACTCCCGGGGTCAGATACAGAGAGAAACTCACTCCACACCATCCCATCACACTCTCCCGGGGTCAGATACAGAGTAAAGCTCCATCCACACCGTCCCATCACACACTCCTGGGGTCAGCCACAGAGAAAAACTCCCTCCACACCATCCTATCACACACTCCCAGGGTCAGACACAGAGAGAAACAACCTCCACACTGTCCGATCACCACTCCTGTGGTCAGACGCAGAGAGAAACTCCCTCCACACCATCCCATCACACACTCCAGGGGTCAGACACTTCCTCCACACCATTCCATCACACACTCCCGAGGTCAGACAGCAACTGATACTCCTTCCACAACATCCCATCACACACTCCCGGGGTCAGACAGCAACTGATACTCCTTCCACAACATCCCATCACACACTCCCGGGGTCAGATACAGAGTGCAACTCCCTCTACACTGTCCCATCGCACACTCCCGGGGTCAGACACAGAGAGAAACTCCTTCCACACTATCCGATCACCACTCCTGTGGTCAGATACAGAGAGAAACTCCCTCCACACTATCCCATCACACACTCCCGGGGTCAGACACAGAGTGAAACTCCCTCCACACCGTCCGATCCCACACTCCCAGGGTCTGACACAGAGTGAATCTCCCTCCACACTGTCCCATCACACTCCTGGTGTCAGATACAGAGAGGAACTCCCTCCACACCGTCCCATCACACATTCCCGTGGTCAGAAACTCCCTCCACACTGTCCCATCACCCACTCCCGGGGTCAGAAACTCCCTCCACACAATCCCGGGGTCAGACACAGAGTGAAACTCCCTCCACACCATCCCATCACACACTTCTGGGGTCAGACACAGAGTGAAACTCCCTCCACACTGTCCCATCACACACTGCTGGGGTCAGACACAGAGTGAAACTCCCTCCACACCGTCCCATCACACACTCCCGGGGTCAGACACAGAGAGAAACACCTCCACACTGTCCGATCACCACTCCTGTGGTCAGACGCAGAGAGAAACTCCCTCCACACCATCGCATCACACACTCCAGGGGTCAGACACTTCCTCCACACCGTCCCATCACACACTCCAGGGGTTAGACACTTCCTCCGCACCGTCCCATCACACACTCCCGGGGTCAGACACAGAGAGAAACTCCCTCCACACTATCCGATCACCACTCCTGTGGTCAGACACAGAGAGAAACTCCCTCCACACTATCCCTTCACACACTCCCGGGGTCAGACACAGAGTGAAACTCCCTCCACACCGTCCCATCACACACTCCCGGGGTCATACACCGTGTGAAACTCACTCCACACCGTCCCACCACATACTCCCGGTGTCAGAAACTCCCTCCACACCGTCCCATCACACACTCCCGGGGTCAGATACGGAGTAAAACTCCATCCACACCGTCCCATCACAGACTCCCGGGGTCAGCCACAGAGAGAAACTCTCTCCACACCATCCCATCACACACTCCCGAGGTCAGACACCGACTGAAACTCCCTCCACACCATCCCATCACACACTCCCGGGGTCAGACACAGAGTGAAACTCCCTCCACACCATCCCATCACACACTCCAGGGGTCAGACACTTCCTCCACACCGTCCCATCACCCACTCCAGGGGTTAGACACTTCCTCCGCACCGTCCCATCACACACTCCCGGGGTCAGACACAGAGTGAAACTCCTTCCACACTATTGCATCACACACCCCCGGGGTCAGATACAGAGTGAAACTCCCTCCACACCGTCTCACCACACACTCCCGGGGTCAGAAACTCCCTCCACACCATCCAATCACGCACTCCCGGGGTCAGACACAGAGTGAAGCTCATCCACACTGTCCCATCACACACTCCCAGGGTCAGACACAGAGTGAATCTCCCTCCACACTTCCCATCACATATTCCCCAGGTTCAGACACAGAGTGAATCTCCCTCCATACTGTCCCATCACACACTCCTGGGGCCAGACAGAAGAGAAACTCCCTCCACACCGTCCCATCACACACTCCCGGGGTCAGATACCGAGTGAAACTCCCTCCACACCTTCCCATCACATACTCCCAGGGTCAGAAAATCCCTCCACGCTGTCCCATCACACACTCCTGGGGTCAGACAGCAACTGATACTCCTTCCACAACATCCCATCACACACTCCCGGGGTCAGACAGCAACTGATACTCCTTCCACAACATCCCATCACACACTCCCGGGGTCAGATACAGAGTGCAACTCCCTCTACACTGTCCCATCGCACATTCCCGGGGTCAGACACAGAGAGAAACTCCCTCCACACTATCCGATCACCACTCCTGTGGTCAGATACAGAGAGAAACTCCCTCCACACTATCCCATCACACACTCCCGGGTTCAGACACAGAGTGAAACTCCTTCCACACCGTCCGATCCCACACTCCCAGGGTCAGACACAGAGTGAATCTCCCTCCACACTGTCCCATCACACTCCTGGTGTCAGACACAGAGAGGAACTCCCTCCACACTGTCCCATCACACATTCCCGTGGTCAGAAACTCCCTCCACACTGTCCCATCACCCACTCCCGGGGTCAGAAACTCCCTCCACACAATCCCGGGGTCAGACACAGAGTGAAACTCCCTCCACACCATCCCATCACACACTTCCAGGGTCAGACACAGAGTGAAACTCCCTCCACACTGTCCCATCACACACTGCTGGGGTCAGACACAGAGTGGAACTCCCTCCACACCGTCCCATCACACACTCCCGGGGTCAGACACAGAGAGAAACTCTCTCCACACCGTCCCATCACACACTTCCGGGGTCAGACACAGAGTGAAACTCCCTCCACACCGTCCCATCACACACTCCCGGAGTCAGACACAGAGAGAAACTCACTCCACACCATCCCATCACACTCTCCGGGGGTCAGATACAGAGTAAAACTCCATCCACACCGTCCCATCACACACTCCTGGGGTCAGCCACAGAGAAAAACTCCCTCCACACCATCCTATCACACACTCCGAGGGTCAGGCACAGAGAGAAACACCTCCACACTGTCCGATCACCACTCCTGTGGTGAGATGCAGAGAGAAACTCCCTCCACACCATCGCATCACACACTCCAGGGGTCAGACACTTCCTCCACACCGTCCCATCACACACTGCAGGGGTTAGACACTTCCTCCGCACCGTCCCATCACACACTCCCGGGGTCAGACACAGAGAGAAACTCCCTCCACATTATCCGATCACCACTCCTGTGGTCAGACACAGAGAGAAACTCCCTCCACACTCTCCCATCACACACTCCCGGGGTCATACACCGTGTGAAACTCACTCCACACCGTCCCATCACATACTCCCGGTGTCAGAAACTCCCTCCACACCGTCCCATCACACACTCCCGGGGTCAGACACAGAGAGAAACTCACTCCGCACCATCCCATCACACTGTCCCAGCGTCAGATACGGAGTAAAACTCCATCCACACCGTCCCATCACAGACTCCCGGGTTCAGCCACAGAGAGAAACTCTCTCCACACCATCCCATCACACACTCCCGGGGTCAGACACCGACTGAAACTCCCTCCACACCATCCCATCTCACACTCCCGGGGTCAGACACAGAGAGAAACAACCTCCACACTGTCCGATCACCACTCCTGTGGTCAGACACAGAGTGAAACTCCTTCCACACTATCTCATCACACACCCCCGGGGTCAGATACAGAGTGAAACTCCCTCCACACCATCTCACCACACACTCCCGGGGTCAGAAACTCCCTCCACACTGTCCCATCACCCACTCCCGGGGTCAGAAACTCCCTCCACACAATCCCGGGGTCAGACACAGAGTGAAACTCCCTCCACACCATCCCATCACACACTTCTGGGGTCAGACACAGAGTGAAACTCCCTCCACACTGTCCCATCACACACTGCTGGGGTCAGACACAGAGTGAAACTCCCTCCACACCGTCCCATCACACACTCCCGGGGTCAGACACAGAGAGAAACACCTCCACACTGTCCGATCACCACTCCTGTGGTCAGACGCAGAGAGAAACTCCCTCCACACCATCGCATCACACACTCCAGGGGTCAGACACTTCCTCCACACCGTCCCATCACACACTCCAGGGGTTAGACACTTCCTCCGCACCGTCCCATCACACACTCCCGGGGTCAGACACAGAGAGAAACTCCCTCCACACTATCCGATCACCACTCCTGTGGTCAGACACAGAGAGAAACTCCCTCCACACTATCCCTTCACACACTCCCGGGGTCAGACACAGAGTGAAACTCCCTCCACACCGTCCCATCACACACTCCCGGGGTCATACACCGTGTGAAACTCACTCCACACCGTCCCATCACATACTCCCGGTGTCAGAAACTCCCTCCACACCGTCCCATCACACACTCCCGGGGTCAGATACGGAGTAAAACTCCATCCACACCGTCCCATCACAGACTCCCGGGGTCAGCCACAGAGAGAAACTCTCTCCACACCATCCCATCACACACTCCCGAGGTCAGACACCGACTGAAACTCCCTCCACACCATCCCATCACATACTCCCGGGGTCAGACACAGAGTGAAACTCCCTCCACACCATCCCATCACACACTCCAGGGGTCAGACACTTCCTCCACACCGTCCCATCACCCACTCCAGGGGTTAGACACTTCCTCCGCACCGTCCCATCACACACTCCCGGGGTCGGACACAGAGTGAAACTCCTTCCACACTATCGCATCACACACCCCCGGGGTCAGATACAGAGTGAAACTCCCTCCACACCGTCTCACCACACACTCCCGGGGTCAGAAACTCCCTCCACACCATCCAATCACGCACTCCCGGGGTCAGACACAGAGTGAAGCTCATCCACACTGTCCCATCACACACTCCCAGGGTCAGACACAGAGTGAATCTCCCTCCACACTTCCCATCACATATTCCCCAGGGTCAGACACAGAGTGAATCTCCCTCCATACTGTCCCATCACACACTCCTGGGGCCAGACAGAAGAGAAACTCCCTCCACACCAGCCCATCACACACTCCAGAGGTCAGACACTTCCTCCACACCGTCCCATTACACACTCCCGGGGTCAGACACCGACTGAAACTGTCTCCACACCATCCCATCTCACACTCCCGGGGTCAGATACAGAGTGCAACTCCCTCTACACTGTCACATCACACACTCCCGGGGTCAGACACAGAGTGAAGCTCCCTCCACACCATCCCATCACACACTCCCGGGGTCAGACACAGAGTGAAGCTCCCTCCACACTGTCCCATCACACATTCCCGGGATCAGAAACTCCCTCCACACCGTCCCATCACACACTCCCGGGGTCAGATACAGAGTGCAACTCCCTCTACACTGTCACATCACACACTCCCGGGGTCAGACACAGAGTGAAGCTCCCTCCACACCATCCCATCACACACTCCCGGGGTCAGACACAGAGTGAAACTCCCTCCACACTGTCCCATCACACACACCCCAGGGTCAGACACAGAGAGAATCTCCCTCGACACCAGCCCATCACATACTCCAGGGGCAAAACTCCCTCCACACTGTTCCATCACACACTCCCGGGGTCAGACACAGACTGAAACTCCTTCCACACCGTCCCATCACACACCCCGGGGCCAGATACAGATTGCCTCCACACCGTCTCACCACACACTCCCGGGGTCAGAAACTCTCTCCACACCTTCCCATCACACACCCCGGGGCCAGACACAGAGTGAAACTCCCTCCACACAGTCCCATCACACACTCCCGGGGTCAAACACAGAGTGAAACTCCCTCTACACCATCCCATCACACACTCCCGGGGTCAGACACAGAGATAAACTCCCTCCACACTGTCCCATCACAGACTCCCGGGGTCAGACACAGAGTGAAACTCCCTCCACACCGTCCCATCACACACTCCCGGGGTCAAACACAGAGTGAAACTCCCTCCACACCGTCCCATCACATACTCCCGGGGTCAGAAACTCCCTCCAGACCGTCCCGTTACACACTCCCGGGGTCAGACACAGAGAGAAACTCACTCCTCACCATCTGATCACACTCTCCCGGGGTCAGATACAGAGTAAAACTCCATCGACACCGTCCCATCACACACTCCCGGGGTCAGACGCAGAGTGCAACTTCCTCCACGCTGTCAGATCACACACTCCCGGGGTGAGACACAGAGTGAAGCTCTCGTCACACTGTCCCATCACACACTCCCGGGGTCAGACACAGAGTGAAACTCCCTCCACACCGTCCCATCACACACTCCCGGGGTCAGACACAGAGAGAAACTCCCTCCGCACCTTCCCATCACACACTCCCAGGGTCAGACACAGAGTGAATCTCCCTCCGCACCGTCCCATCACACACTCCCAGGGTCAGGAACAGAGTGAATCTCCCTCCGCACCGTCCCATCATACACTCCCAGGTTCAGACACAGAGTGAATCTCCCTCCGCACCGTCCCATCACACACTCCCATGGTCAGACACAGAGTGAATCTCCCTCCACACTGTCCCATCACACACTCCTGGGGTCAAACACAGAGTGAAACTCCCTCCGCACCGTCCCATCACACACTCCCGGGGTCAGACACAGAGTGAAACTCCTTCCACACTATTGCATCACACCCCCCCGGGGTCAGATACAGAGTGAAACTCCCTCCACACCGTCTCACCACACACTCCCGGGGTCAGAAACTCCCTCCACACCATCCAATCACGCACTCCCGGGGTCAGACACAGAGTGAATCTCCCTCCACACTTCCCATCACATATTCCCCAGGTTCAGACACAGAGTGAATCTCCCTCCATACTGTCCCATCACACACTCCTGGGGCCAGACAGAAGAGAAACTCCCTCCACACCGTCCCATCACACACTCCCGGGGTCAGATACCGAGTGAAACTCCCTCCACACCTTCCCATCACATACTCCCAGGGTCAGAAAATCCCTCCACGCTGTCCCATCACACACTCCTGGGGTCAGACAGCAACTGATACTCCTTCCACAACATCCCATCACACACTCCCGGGGTCAGACAGCAACTGATACTCCTTCCACAACATCCCATCACACACTCCCGGGGTCAGATACAGAGTGCAACTCCCTCTACACTGTCCCATCGCACATTCCCGGGGTCAGACACAGAGAGAAACTCCCTCCACACTATCCGATCACCACTCCTGTGGTCAGATACAGAGAGAAACTCCCTCCACACTATCCCATCACACACTCCCGGGTTCAGACACAGAGTGAAACTCCTTCCACACCGTCCGATCCCACACTCCCAGGGTCAGACACAGAGTGAATCTCCCTCCACACTGTCCCATCACACTCCTGGTGTCAGACACAGAGAGGAACTCCCTCCACACTGTCCCATCACACATTCCCGTGGTCAGAAACTCCCTCCACACTGTCCCATCACCCACTCCCGGGGTCAGAAACTCCCTCCACACAATCCCGGGGTCAGACACAGAGTGAAACTCCCTCCACACCATCCCATCACACACTTCCAGGGTCAGACACAGAGTGAAACTCCCTCCACACTGTCCCATCACACACTGCTGGGGTCAGACACAGAGTGGAACTCCCTCCACACCGTCCCATCACACACTCCCGGGGTCAGACACAGAGAGAAACTCTCTCCACACCGTCCCATCACACACTTCCGGGGTCAGACACAGAGTGAAACTCCCTCCACACCGTCCCATCACACACTCCCGGAGTCAGACACAGAGAGAAACTCACTCCACACCATCCCATCACACTCTCCGGGGGTCAGATACAGAGTAAAACTCCATCCACACCGTCCCATCACACACTCCTGGGGTCAGCCACAGAGAAAAACTCCCTCCACACCATCCTATCACACACTCCGAGGGTCAGGCACAGAGAGAAACACCTCCACACTGTCCGATCACCACTCCTGTGGTGAGATGCAGAGAGAAACTCCCTCCACACCATCGCATCACACACTCCAGGGGTCAGACACTTCCTCCACACCGTCCCATCACACACTGCAGGGGTTAGACACTTCCTCCGCACCGTCCCATCACACACTCCCGGGGTCAGACACAGAGAGAAACTCCCTCCACATTATCCGATCACCACTCCTGTGGTCAGACACAGAGAGAAACTCCCTCCACACTCTCCCATCACACACTCCCGGGGTCATACACCGTGTGAAACTCACTCCACACCGTCCCATCACATACTCCCGGTGTCAGAAACTCCCTCCACACCGTCCCATCACACACTCCCGGGGTCAGACACAGAGAGAAACTCACTCCGCACCATCCCATCACACTGTCCCAGCGTCAGATACGGAGTAAAACTCCATCCACACCGTCCCATCACAGACTCCCGGGTTCAGCCACAGAGAGAAACTCTCTCCACACCGTCCCATCACACACTCCCGGAGTCAGACACAGAGAGAAACTCCCTCCACACCATCCCATCACACACTTCTGGGGTCAGACACAGAGTGAAACTCCCTCCACACTGTCCCATCACACACTGCTGGGGTCAGACACAGAGTGAAACTCCCTCCACACCGTCCCATCACACACTCCCGGGGTCAGACACAGAGAGAAACACCTCCACACTGTCCGATCACCACTCCTGTGGTCAGACGCAGAGAGAAACTCCCTCCACACCATCGCATCACACACTCCAGGGGTCAGACACTTCCTCCACACCGTCCCATCACACACTCCAGGGGTTAGACACTTCCTCCGCACCGTCCCATCACACACTCCCGGGGTCAGACACAGAGAGAAACTCCCTCCACACTATCCGATCACCACTCCTGTGGTCAGACACAGAGAGAAACTCCCTCCACACTATCCCTTCACACACTCCCGGGGTCAGACACAGAGTGAAACTCCCTCCACACCGTCCCATCACACACTCCCGGGGTCATACACCGTGTGAAACTCACTCCACACCGTCCCACCACATACTCCCGGTGTCAGAAACTCCCTCCACACCGTCCCATCACACACTCCCGGGGTCAGATACGGAGTAAAACTCCATCCACACCGTCCCATCACAGACTCCCGGGGTCAGCCACAGAGAGAAACTCTCTCCACACCATCCCATCACACACTCCCGAGGTCAGACACCGACTGAAACTCCCTCCACACCATCCCATCACACACTCCCGGGGTCAGACACAGAGTGAAACTCCCTCCACACCATCCCATCACACACTCCAGGGGTCAGACACTTCCTCCACACCGTCCCATCACCCACTCCAGGGGTTAGACACTTCCTCCGCACCGTCCCATCACACACTCCCGGGGTCAGACACAGAGTGAAACTCCTTCCACACTATTGCATCACACACCCCCGGGGTCAGATACAGAGTGAAACTCCCTCCACACCGTCTCACCACACACTCCCGGGGTCAGAAACTCCCTCCACACCATCCAATCACGCACTCCCGGGGTCAGACACAGAGTGAAGCTCATCCACACTGTCCCATCACACACTCCCAGGGTCAGACACAGAGTGAATCTCCCTCCACACTTCCCATCACATATTGCCCAGGTTCAGACACAGAGTGAATCTCCCTCCATACTGTCCCATCACACACTCCTGGGGCCAGACAGAAGAGAAACTCCCTCCACACCGTCCCATCACACACTCCCGGGGTCAGATACCGAGTGAAACTCCCTCCACACCTTCCCATCACATACTCCCAGGGTCAGAAAATCCCTCCACGCTGTCCCATCACACACTCCTGGGGTCAGACAGCAACTGATACTCCTTCCACAACATCCCATCACACACTCCCGGGGTCAGACAGCAACTGATACTCCTTCCACAACATCCCATCACACACTCCCGGGGTCAGATACAGAGTGCAACTCCCTCTACACTGTCCCATCGCACATTCCCGGGGTCAGACACAGAGAGAAACTCCCTCCACACTATCCGATCACCACTCCTGTGGTCAGATACAGAGAGAAACTCCCTCCACACTATCCCATCACACACTCCCGGGTTCAGACACAGAGTGAAACTCCTTCCACACCGTCCGATCCCACACTCCCAGGGTCAGACACAGAGTGAATCTCCCTCCACACTGTCCCATCACACTCCTGGTGTCAGACACAGAGAGGAACTCCCTCCACACTGTCCCATCACACATTCCCGTGGTCAGAAACTCCCTCCACACTGTCCCATCACCCACTCCCGGGGTCAGAAACTCCCTCCACACAATCCCGGGGTCAGACACAGAGTGAAACTCCCTCCACACCATCCCATCACACACTTCCAGGGTCAGACACAGAGTGAAACTCCCTCCACACTGTCCCATCACACACTGCTGGGGTCAGACACAGAGTGGAACTCCCTCCACACCGTCCCATCACACACTCCCGGGGTCAGACACAGAGAGAAACTCTCTCCACACCGTCCCATCACACACTTCCGGGGTCAGACACAGAGTGAAACTCCCTCCACACCGTCCCATCACACACTCCCGGAGTCAGACACAGAGAGAAACTCACTCCACACCATCCCATCACACTCTCCGGGGGTCAGATACAGAGAAAAACTCCCTCCACACCATCCTATCACACACTCCGAGGGTCAGGCACAGAGAGAAACACCTCCACACCATCGCATCACACACTCCAGGGGTCAGACACTTCCTCCACACCGTCCCATCACACACTGCAGGGGTTAGACACTTCCTCCGCACCGTCCCATCACACACTCCCGGGGTCAGACACAGAGAGAAACTCCCTCCACATTATCCGATCACCACTCCTGTGGTCAGACACAGAGAGAAACTCCCTCCACACTCTCCCATCACACACTCCCGGGGTCATACACCGTGTGAAACTCACTCCACACCGTCCCATCACATACTCCCGGTGTCAGAAACTCCCTCCACACCGTCCCATCACACACTCCCGGGGTCAGACACAGAGAGAAACTCACTCCGCACCATCCCATCACACTGTCCCAGCGTCAGATACGGAGTAAAACTCCATCCACACCGTCCCATCACAGACTCCCGGGTTCAGCCACAGAGAGAAACTCTCTCCACACCATCCCATCACACACTCCCGGGGTCAGACACCGACTGAAACTCCCTCCACACCATCCCATCTCACACTCCCGGGGTCAGACACAGAGAGAAACAACCTCCACACTGTCCGATCACCACTCCTGTGGTCAGACACAGAGTGAAACTCCTTCCACACTATCTCATCACACACCCCCGGGGTCAGATACAGAGTGAAACTCCCTCCACACCGTCTCACCACACACTCCCGGGGTCAGAAACTCCCTCCACACTGTCCCATCACCCACTCCCGGGGTCAGAAACTCCCTCCACACAATCCCGGGGTCAGACACAGAGTGAAACTCCCTCCACACCATCCCATCACACACTTCTGGGGTCAGACACAGAGTGAAACTCCCTCCACACTGTCCCATCACACACTGCTGGGGTCAGACACAGAGTGAAACTCCCTCCACACCGTCCCATCACACACTCCCGGGGTCAGACACAGAGAGAAACACCTCCACACTGTCCGATCACCACTCCTGTGGTCAGACGCAGAGAGAAACTCCCTCCACACCATCGCATCACACACTCCAGGGGTCAGACACTTCCTCCACACCGTCCCATCACACACTCCAGGGGTTAGACACAGAGAGAAACTCCCTCCACACTATCCGATCACCACTCCTGTGGTCAGACACAGAGAGAAACTCCCTCCACACTATCCCTTCACACACTCCCGGGGTCAGACACAGAGTGAAACTCCCTCCACACCGTCCCATCACACACTCCCGGGGTCATACACCGTGTGAAACTCACTCCACACCGTCCCATCACATACTCCCGGTGTCAGAAACTCCCTCCACACCGTCCCATCACACACTCCCGGGGTCAGATACGGAGTAAAACTCCATCCACACCGTCCCATCACAGACTCCCGGGGTCAGCCACAGAGAGAAACTCTCTCCACACCATCCCATCACACACTCCCGAGGTCAGACACCGACTGAAACTCCCTCCACACCATCCCATCACATACTCCCGGGGTCAGACACAGAGTGAAACTCCCTCCACACCATCCCATCACACACTCCAGGGGTCAGACACTTCCTCCACACCGTCCCATCACCCACTCCAGGGGTTAGACACTTCCTCCGCACCGTCCCATCACACACTCCCGGGGTCGGACACAGAGTGAAACTCCTTCCACACTATCGCATCACACACCCCCGGGGTCAGATACAGAGTGAAACTCCCTCCACACCGTCTCACCACACACTCCCGGGGTCAGAAACTCCCTCCACACCATCCAATCACGCACTCCCGGGGTCAGACACAGAGTGAAGCTCATCCACACTGTCCCATCACACACTCCCAGGGTCAGACACAGAGTGAATCTCCCTCCACACTTCCCATCACATATTCCCCAGGGTCAGACACAGAGTGAATCTCCCTCCATACTGTCCCATCACACACTCCTGGGGCCAGACAGAAGAGAAACTCCCTCCACACCGTCCCATCACACACTCCAGAGGTCAGACACTTCCTCCACACCGTCCCATTACACACTCCCGGGGTCAGACACCGACTGAAACTGTCTCCACACCATCCCATCTCACACTCCCGGGGTCAGATACAGAGTGCAACTCCCTCTACACTGTCACATCACACACTCCCGGGGTCAGACACAGAGTGAAGCTCCCTCCACACCATCCCATCACACACTCCCGGGGTCAGACACAGAGTGAAGCTCCCTCCACACTGTCCCATCACACATTCCCGGGATCAGAAACTCCCTCCACACCGTCCCATCACACACTCCTGGGGTCAGACACAGAGAGAAACTCAATCCACACCATCCCATCACACTGTCCTGGTGTCAGATACGGAGTAAAACTCCATCCACACCATCCCATCACACACTCCCGGGGTCAGCCACAGAGAGAAACTGCCTCCACACTGTCCGATCACCACTCCTGTGGTCAGACACAGAGAGAAACTCCCTCCACACCAGCCCATCACACACTCCAGGGGTCAGACACTTCCTCCACACCGTCCCATTACACACTCCCGGGGTCAGATACAGAGTGCAACTCCC
Organism: Mobula birostris; assembly: GCF_030028105.1. Lineage (NCBI taxonomy): Eukaryota > Metazoa > Chordata > Chondrichthyes > Myliobatiformes > Myliobatidae > Mobula > Mobula birostris. Next base: position 99,980,959 of record NC_092374.1, read on the forward strand.
TCTACACTGTCACATCACACACTCCCGGGGTCAGACACAGAGTGAAGCTCCCTCCACACCATCCCATCACACACTCCCGGGGTCAGACACAGAGTGAAACTCCCTCCACACTGTCCCATCACACACTCTCGGGGTCAGACACAGAGTGAAACTCCCTCCACACCGTCCCATCACACACACCCCAGGGTCAGACACAGAGAGAATTTCCCTCGACACCAGCCCATCACATACTCCAGGGGCAAAACTCCCTCCACACTGTTCCATCACACACTCCCGGGGTCAGACACAGACTGAAACTCCCTCCACACCATCCCATCACACACCCCGGGGCCAGATACAGATTGCCTCCACACCGTCTCACCACACACTCCCGGGGTCAGAAACTCTCTCCACACCTTCCCATCACACACCCCGGGGCCAGACACAGAGTGAAACTCCCTCCACACAGTCCCATCACACACTCCCGGGGTCAAACACAGAGTGAAACTCCCTCTACACCATCCCATCACACACTCCCGGGGTCAGACACAGAGATAAACTCCCTCCACACTGTCCCATCACAGACTCCCGGGGTCAGACACAGAGTGAAACTCCCTCCACACCGTCCCATCACACACTCCCGGGGTCAAACACAGAGTGAAACTCCCTCCACACCGTCCCATCACATACTCCCGGGGTCAGAAACTCCCTCCACACCGTCCCGTTACACACTCCCGGGGTCAGACACAGAGAGAAACTCACTCCTCACCATCTGATCACACTCTCCCGGGGTCAGATACAGAGTAAAACTCCATCGACACCGTCCCATCACACACTCCCGGGGTCAGACGCAGAGTGCAACTTCCTCCACGCTGTCAGATCACACACTCCCGGGGTGAGACACAGAGTGAAGCTCTCGTCACACTGTCCCATCACACACTCCCGGGGTCAGACACAGAGTGAAACTCCCTCCACACCGTCCCATCACACACTCCCGGGGTCAGACACAGAGAGAAACTCCCTCCGCACCTTCCCATCACACACTCCCAGGGTCAGACACAGAGTGAATCTCCCTCCGCACCGTCCCATCACACACTCCCAGGGTCAGGAACAGAGTGAATCTCCCTCCGCACCGTCCCATCATACACTCCCAGGTTCAGACACAGAGTGAATCTCCCTCCGCACCGTCCCATCACACACTCCCATGGTCAGACACAGAGTGAATCTCCCTCCACACTGTCCCATCACACACTCCTGGGGTCAAACACAGAGTGAAACTCCCTCCACACTGTCCCATTACACACTCCCGGTGTCAAACACAGAGTGAAACTTCCCTCTACACTGTCCCATCACACAGTCTTAGGGTCAGACAGACTGAAACTCCCTCCACACCGTCCCATCACACACTCTTGGGGTCAGAGTGAAGCTCCCTCTCCATTTTCTTTTGAAATTCTCTACTTGATGAATACAAGAGAAGCAAAAATACCTGCAGCTGTACCAAAGATTAGTTGTCCATACTTTGGTCTTGCATACAGTTCTGGTCACCATGTTACAGAAAGAACATGATAACATAGAAACATAGAAAACCCACAGCACAGTACATGCCCTTCGGCCACAAAGCTGTGCTGAACATGTACTTACCTTAGAAATTACCTGGGGTTACCCATAGCCCTCTACCTTTCTAAGGTCCATGTACCTTTTCAGGAGTCTCTTAAAAGACCCTGTTGTTTCCACCTCCACCACCACCGCCACCTGCAGCCCATTCCACACACTCACCACTCTCTGCGTAAAAAACCTACCCTTGACATCTCCTGTGTACCTACTTCCAAGCACCTTAAAACTGTCCCCTCTAGTGCTAGCCATTTCAGCCCCGGGAGAAAGCCTCTGACTATCCACATGGTCAATGCCTCTCATCATCTTATACATCTCTATCAGGTCACCTTTCATCCTCCGTCGCTCCAAAGAGAAAAGGCCAAGTTCGCTCAACCTGTTTTCATAAGGCATGCTCCCCAATCCAGGCAACATCCTTGTAAATCTCCTCTGCACCCTTTCTATGGTTTCCACGTCCTTCCTGTAGTGAGGCAACCAGAACTGAGCACAGTACTCCAAGTGGGTTCTGACCAGGGTCCTATAAAGCTGCAATATTACCTCTCGGCTCTTAAAGTCAATCCCGTGATTGATGAAGGACATGCACCATATGACTTCTTAACCACAGAGTCAACCTGCGTAGCAGCTTTGAGTGTCCTATGAACTCGGACCCCAAGATCCCTCTGATCCTCCACACTGTCAAGAGTCTTACCATTAATACTATATTCTGCCATCATATTTGACCTACCAAAATGAACCACTTCACACATATCTGGGTTGAACTCCATCTGCCATTTCTCAGCCCAGTTTTGCATCCTATCAATGTCCCGCTGTAACCTCTGACAGCCCTCCACACTATCCACAGGACCTCCAACCTTTGCGTCATCAGCAAATTTACTAACCCATCCTTCCACTTCTTCATCCATGTCATTTATAAAAATCACAAAGAGTAGGGGTCCCAGAACAGATCCCTGAGGCACACCACTGGTGACCGACCTCCATGCAAAATATGACCCGTCTACAACCACTCTTTGCCTTCTGTGGGTAAGCCAGTTCTGGATCCACAAAGCAATGTCCCCTTGGACCCTATGCCTCCTTGCTTTCTCAATAAGCCTTGCAGAAGCCTTATGGTAGTGCTAGGAGTGCAGAAGAGATTCACCAAAATATTGCTTGGAATTGGGGGCTTTAGTTACCAGGAGAGATTGGATTAGCCAGGTCTTTTCACACTGACCCGCTTTAAGTCTGTGGAGATTTGTAATAATGAGGGATATTAGTTGGGTATTCAGAGTCTTTACCCCTAAAGTGGATAAGTCTCGGAATAGAGAACACAGATTTAAGATGTGATATGAGGTGAGGTGACTTGGGGTGAGGGTGTAGGATGTACAGAACAGCTGTTGAATGAGAGTGATGGAAACAGTTACGTTTACTCGACCCTCTCCCCCCCCACTGATCTCCCGCTTGGCATTTATCACTGCAAGTGGGACAAGTGCTACACCTACCCCTTTACTTCCTCCATCACCACCATTCAGGGCCCCAAATGGCCCTTCCAGGTAAGGCCCCAAATGGCCCTTCACCTGTGAGTCTGTCAGGGTCACCTACGGTATCTGGTTCTCTTCATTTGTGAGATCTGACATGGATTTGCAACACTTCATTGCGCCCCTTTGCTCTGTCTGCCACAAAAGGCAGGATCTCCCGGTGGCCACCCATTTCAACTGGACTTTCCATTCCAATTCTGATGTATTTGCCCACGACCTCCTCTACTACTGTGCTGAGGACACACTCACTTTCCTCACATTCCGTCTGGATAGTCTCCAACCTGATGTCATGAACTCTGATTTCTCCAACTTCCAGTAATTTCTGCTCCTACCCCTTCTCTCTTTTTCTGATGCCCCTCTCTGTCCCTTTCTCCCCTGGTCCACTCTTCTCTCCTATCAGATTCCTCCTTCTTCAAGCCTTTACCTCTTCCACCTATCCCCTCCCAGCTTCTTATTCATTCCACCTACCTTACCCCTCACCTATCACCTGCCAGTTTGAACTCCTCCCCCTCCCCACGCCACCTTATTCCGGCTTCTGCCCCCTTCCTGATGAAGGGTCTTGGCCAAAAATGTTGGCCTTTTATTCCCCTTCATAGATGCCGTCTGACCTAAATTCCTCCGGTATTTTGTGCATGGTACACATTTAAAAGACATGTAGAACATATAACTCTATAATACATTACTGGACCTTTGATGCACAATGTTGCGCAGACATTTTAATCTACTCTAAGATCAATCTAACTCATCCCTCCAACATAGCCCTCCATTTTTCTGCCATCCATGTGCCTATTTGAGTTCCTGGCATATGGCCAGGTAGTTCAATAGGAAAGGCATGGGTGGGGTGTGGGGATGGTGGTGGTGGGTTCTGGATTCTGATCTAATAAAGCTATGGAGTTTACATCGACAGGCATCACCACATGGAAGAGATGGGCTAAAGTATAGTTCTAACTCTAGTACAAGGTTTGTAAGTCTGCTTCAAATACCAGTTTGAAACCCAGTCCTGCTCTCTCTGCTACAGGTGTCTGAAAACCTACTGAGCATTTACCTGGACGAATATGATACTACCCCCTGGGATGCCCTCAAGTACCTGATTGCAGGTGTGAATTACGGGGGACATGTGACAGACGACTGGGACCGTCGCCTCCTCACCACCTACATCAACGACTTTTTCTGTGACAAAGCCATCACCACCAATTACTACAAGTAAGCTGTGTCTCTGCCCTGCTTCAACTACTGCTGAGACAGATCCGTCCACGGGCGGGAAGACTTTTGGGGCAATGCCTCAACATAGAACCTAGAACATCAAACAGTAGAGCACAGCATAGATCCTTTAGCCCATGATGTTCTGGCGACCTTTTTAACCCACTCTAAGGTCAATCTAACCCTTTCCTCCCACATATAGCCCTCTATTTTTCCCTAATGCAAGTGTCTAAGAACTCCTTAAATGCCCTGAATATACAGAGCCCATAAAAAGTATTCACGCCCCCTCCCCTTGGACGTTTTCATGGTTTATTGTTTTACAATATTGAAACACAGTTGATTTAATTTTAATTCATCAGGACTAACTGAAAGAAGAGCTAGTAAGAGATTTGAAAGTGGGAGGAGGAGGGGGAGATCCAAAATGATAGGAGAAGACAGGAGGGGGAGGGATGGAGCCAAGAGCTGGACAGGTGATTGGCAAAAGGGATATGAGAGGATGGGCAAGGGGTATAGTGAGAAGTACAGAGGGAGAGAAAAGGAGAGAAAGGAGAGAGAGAGAAAGAAAATGAAAAAAAAGAAATAATTTTTGATAATAATAAAAAAAAATAAATAATGGATGCGGTACGAGGGGGAGGTGGGGCATTAGCGAAAGTTAGAGAAGTCAATGTTCATGCCATCAGGTTGGAGGCTACCCAGACGGAATATAAGGTGTTGTTCCTCCAACCTGAGTGTGGCTTCATCTTTACAGTAGAGGAGGCCGTGGATAGACATGTCAGAATGGGAATGGGACGTGGAATTAAAATGTGTGGCCACTGGGAGATCCTGCTTTCTGTGGCGGACAGAGCGCAGGTGTTCAGCGAAACAGTCTCCCAGCCTGTGTCGGGTCTCGCCAATATATAGAAGGCCACATCGGGAACACCGGACGCAGTATATCACCCCAGCCAACTCACAGCTGAAGTGTCGCCTCACCTGGAAGGACTGTCTGGGGCCCTGAACGGTGGTAAGGGAGGAAGTGTAAGGGCATGTGTAGCACTTGTTCTGCTTACCGGATAAGTGCCGGGAAGAGAATTGGTGGGAAGGGATGGGAGGGGGGGCGGGTAAATGAATGGACAAGGAAGTCGCATAGGGAGCGATCCCTGCGGAAAGCAGAGGGGGGGAGGGGAGGGAAAGATGTGCTTAGTGGTGGGATCCCATTGGAGGTGGCGGAAGTTACGGAGAATTATATGTTGGACCCGGAGGCTGGTAGGGTGGTAGGTGAGGACAAGGGGAACCCTATTCCTAGTGGGGTGGCAGGAGGATGTGGTGAGAGCAGATGTGTGTGAAATGGGAGAGATGTGTCTGAGAGCAGAATTGCTGGTGGAGGAAGGGAAGCCCCTTTCCTTAAAAAAGGAGGACATTGCCTTCATCCTGAAATGAAAAGCCTCATCCTGAGAGCAGATGCAGTGGAGACGGAGGAATTGCGAGAAGGGGGTGGCATTTTTGCAAGAGACAGGGTGGGAAGAGGAATAGTCCAGGTAGCTGTGAGGCTCCGTAGGCTTATAGTAGACATCAGTAGATAAGCTGTCTCCAGAGATAGAGACAGAAAGATCAAGAAAGGGGAAGGAGGTGTCGGAAATTGACCAGGTAAACTTGAGGGCCGGGTGAAAGTTGGAAGCAAAGTTAATGAAGTCAACGAGCTCAGCATTCGTGCAGGAAGCAGCGCCAATGAGTCAGCTGGGGTGATATACTGCATCCGGTGCTCCCAATGCAGCCTTCTATATATTGGTGAGACCTGACGCAGACTGGGAGATTGTTTCGCTGAACACCTACGCTCTGTCTGCCAGAGAAAGCAAGATCTCCCAGTGGCCACACATTTTAATTCCAAGTTCCATTCCCATTCTGATATGTCTATCCACGGCCTCCCCTACTGTCAAGATGAAACCACACTCAGGTTGGAGGAACAATACCTTATATTCCGTCTGGGTAGCCTCCAACCTGATGGCATGAACACTGACTTCTCTAACTTCCACTAATGCCCCACCTCCCCTTCGTACCCCATCCATTATTTATTTATTTATTATTACCAAATTTCTCTCTCTCTCTCTCTCCTTTTTCTCCCTCTGTCCCTCTGACTATACCCCTTGCCCATCCTCTGGGTTTTCCTCCTTCCCCCTTTTCTTTCTCCCTAGTCTTCCTGTCCCATGATCCTCTCATATCCCTTTTGCCAATCAACTTTCCAGCTCTTGGCTCCATCCCTCCCCCTCCTGTCTTCTCCTATCATTTCAGATCTCACCCTCCCCGTCCCACTTTCAAATCTCTTACTATCTCCCCTTTCAGTTAGTCCTGACGAAGGGTCTTGGCCCGAAACGTCAACTCTACCTCTTCCTATAGATGCTGCCTGGCCTGCTGCATTCACCAGCATTTTTTATAATTGATTGCATAAGTATTCAGCCCCCCCCCCCTTTAATATGACACATGAAATCATCACTGGTGCAGCCAAATGGTTTTAGAAGTCATATCATTAGCTAAATGGAGATCTGTGTGCAGTCAGGGCGTTTCAATTGACTGTAGTAAAAATATACCTGTATCTGGAAGGTCCAACTGCTGGTGAGTCAGTATCCTGGCAAAATCTACATCATAATGACAAAAGAACTCTCCAAGAACAAGTTGGGAGATGGATCCAAGAATATTTCCAGGTTACAGAATATCCCTTGGCATACAGTTAAATTAATCATCGAGAAATGGAAAGAATATAGCACAGCTGTAAATCGGCCTAGTGCAGGCTGTCCTCAAAAACTGAGAAGGGAAATAGTGAGGGAGGCCACCAAGAGACCTATGACAACTCTGGAGAAGTTACAAGCTTCAGTGGCTGAGATGGGAGAGACTGTGCATACAATAACTATTGCCTGGGTGCTTCACCAGTCACAGCTTTATGGGAGAGTGGCAAAGAAAAAGCCACTGTTAAAAAAAACTCAATTGAAATCTCAGTCAGAGTTTGCCAGAAGGCAAGTGGGAGATTCTGAAGTCAGCTGGAAGAAGGTTCTGTGGTTTGATGAAACTAAAATTGAGCATTTTGGCTATCAGATTAAACACTACGTCTGGTATAAGCCAACCACTACACATCATCAAAAACACGCCATCCCTACTGTGAAGCATGGTGGTGGCTGCATCATGCTGTGGGGATGCTTCACTGCAGCAGGCCCTGGAAGGCTTATGATGGTAGAGAGTAAAATGAATGCAGCAAAATACAGGGAAACCCTGATACAGTCGGCAAGAGAACTGTGACTTGGGAGAAGATTCATTTTCCAGCAAGACAATAACCCCAAACATAAAATCAAAGCTACACAGGAATGACTTAAAAACAAAAAAGTTAATGTCTGGAGTGGCCAAGTCAGAGTCCAGTCCTCAATCCAATTGTGAATTTGGGACTGGACTTGAAGTTCACTCACGATCCCCATGCAATCTGACAGAGCTTGAGCAGCTTCATAAAGAAGAATGGGGAAAAATTGCAGTGTCCAGATGTGCAAAGCTGATAGAGATCTATCCACACAGGCTCAAGGCTGTAATTACTGCCAAAGGTCCATCTACTAAATACTGACTTGAAAGGGGTGAACAGTTATGCAATCATTATTTTGTGTTTTATACGTGTAATTAATTTTGATCATTTTGTCGAGATCTGTTTTCACTTTGACATGAGTCTTTTTCCATTGATCAGTGTCAAAATAAATTCCACAGCTTCACCATCTTCTAGCTAAAGAAATTTCTTCTCATCTCTCCATTTTGAAACTGTACCTTCTGGCCTAGATTCCCCCCACTATAGGAAACATCCTCTCCACATCCAATCTATCTCAGCCTTCCAATATTTGATAGGTTTCAATGAGATTCCCCTAATTTTTCTAAATCCCAGGATGTACATGTCCAGAACCATCAAACGCAACTCATATGTTTACCTTTTTCTTCCCAGAATCATTCTAGTGAACCTCCTCTGGACCCTCTCCAATGCCGGCACATCTTTTCATAGATAAGGGGCCCAAAACTGCTCACAATACTCCAAGCTCAGTCTGACCAATACCTTATAAAGCCTCAGCATTACATCCTCGCTCTTATATTCTAGTCTTCTTGAAATGAATGCTAACATCGCATTTGCCTTCCTTACTGCCGACTTAACCTACAAGCTAATCTTTAGGGAATCCTGCATAAGGACTCCGAAGTTCCTTTGCACCTCCTATTTTTAGTTTTCTCCCAGTTTAGAAAGTAGTCTACGCCTTTATTCCTTCTACCAGAGTGCATGGCCATACGCTTCCCTGCACTACATTCCATCTGCCATTTCATTGTCATCCTCCTAATTGGTCCAAGATCTTGTGTGGACTCCCTGCTTCCTCAACACTAGTCTCATAGATCTTAGAAAAGTACAGCACAGAAACAAGCCCTTTGGCCCATCTAGTCTGTGCCAAGCCATTTAAACTGCCTACTTCCATTGACCTGCACTGGGACCATAACCCTCCATACCCCTAGCATCTATATATCTACCCAAACTTCTCTTATATGTTGAAATTGAGATTGCATGCTCATTTCATACTCTCACAGTGCTCTAAGTGAAGAAGTTTCCCCTCATGTCCCCCTTAAACTTCTCATCTTTACCAATTAACCTATGACCTCTGATTGTAGTCCCACCCAGCCTCAGCGGAAAAAGCCTGCTTGCATTTACCCTATCTATACCCTTCATAATTTTGTATACCTCTATCAAATCTTCCCTCAATCTTCTACATTCCAAGGAATAAAGTTCTAACGTAAACCATAAGACCACAAGACATAGGAGCAGAATTAGGCCATTCAGCCCATCGAGTCTGCTCTGCCATTCCATCATGGCTGATCCCGGATCCCACTCAACCTCATACACCTGACTTCTTGCCACATTCTTTGACATCCTGACCAATCGGAAAACTATCAAATTCCACTTTAAATATACCCACAGACTTGGCCTCCACCACAGCCTGTGACAGAGCATTCCACAGATTTCCTACTCTCTGGCGAAAAAATGTGCTCCTTACCTCTGTTCTGAAAGGTCACCCCTCAATTCTGAGGCTGTGCCCTCTAGTTCTGGATATCTCCCCCATAGGAAACATCCTCTCCACATCCAACCAACACACATCAAAGTTGCTGGTGAACGCAGCAGGCCAGGCAGCATCTGTAGGAAGAAGTGCAGTCGACGTTTCAGGCCGAGACCCTCTTCCTACAGATGCTGCCTGGCCTGCTGCGTTCACCAGCAACTTTGATGTGTGTTGCTTGAATTTCCAGCATCTGCAGAATTCCTGTTGTTTCCTCTCCACATCCACCTTGTCTAGTCATTTCAACATTCGGTAGATTTCAATGAGATCCCCCTGCATTCTTCTAAATTCCAGTGAGTACAGGCCCAAAGCTGCCAAACGTTCCCCATATGTTAACCCCCTCATTCCCAGAATCATCCCCATGAACCTCCCCTGGACTCTCTCCAATGACAACATATCCTTTCTGAGATATGGGGCCCAAAACAGTTGACAATACTCCAAGTGCAGCCTGACTAGTGTCTTATGGAGGCTCAGCATTATTTCCCTGCTTTTATATTCTATTCCCCTTGAAATAAATGCCAACATTGCATTTCTCTTGTTTACCACAGACTCAACCTGTATATTAACCTTCTGGGAGTCTTGCGCAAGAACTCCTAGGTCCCTCTCCTCATTTAGTCCACACCATTGTTCCTTTTACCAAAATGCATTATCATACATTTCCCAACACTGTATTCCATCTGCCACTTTTCTCCCCATTCTTCCAATTTGCCTAAGTCTTGCTGCAGTCGCATTGCTTCCTCAGCACTACCTACCCCTCCACCTATCCTCATATCATCTGCAAGCTTTGTCATGAAGCCATCAATTCCACAATCTTAATCATTGACAAATAATGGGAAAAATAGTGGTCCCATTACTGACCCCTGAAGAACACCACTAGTCACTGGCAGCCAACCAGAAAAGGACCTTTTTATTCCAATTTGCTGCCTCCTGCCTGTCAGCCATTCCTCGATCCATGCCGGTATTTTTCCTGTACTGCCATGGGATTTTATCTTGTTAGGCAGCCTCATGTGTGGCACCTTATCAAGCACCTTCTGAAAATCCAAGTACATGACATCCACTGCCTCTCCTTTGTCCACCCTGCTTGTTACTTCAGAATCAGAATCAGATTTATTATCGCCAGCATTCATGTGTCATGAAATTTGTTAGCTCAGCAGCAGTTCAATGCAATATGTAATATAGAAGGAAAAAAAACAAAATAAAATCATAATAATAAATAAATAAATACTTCCTTGAAGAACTCTAATAGCAGACATCTCACCCTGCAAAAACTCATTTCAGGGAGGTAGTACCATCAATTTGCGGGAGACTTCCGGGAGAGGTGGGATGTCTGCAATAGAGTAGCTCCTTAGCAGCTGGCCAGCTAGTTTAAATAACGTTAGCTATGCTAATGAACGAATGACACCTGTTAAACTCACCTCAACATGTCTTTTACAGTCTTAACCCACCATGGGCAATAGAAAAGTCACTGTTGCAAACAGTGCAGCGAGCAACACTGTCATTATTTTGACCCCTATTAGGCAGGGGTACACTTTAGTGTAGTCTGGGGTGACGTACGTTTTATATTTTTATTTGGAACACTCTGCAATGGCGTGTTCTCTCTCTCTCTCTCTCTCTTGCTCGCGCTCTCTCCCTCTCTCACTTGCTTTCTCGCTCGCTCCCTCTCAAAAAAATTGATTTCCATGATATTGTATATAATTTGTGGGCATCAGGGAGCCACTATTAATATGCCGGAGATTCCCGGAAGTTCCGGGAGAGGTGGGATGACTGTAATAGATTTGTCAGGCAAGATTTCCCTTTACAGAAACTGTGCTGCCTTTGACTTATTTTATCATTAGTCTCCAAGTATCCTGAAACCTCATCCTTAATAATAGACTCCAACACTTTCCCAACCTCTGAGGTTAGGCTAACTGGGCTATAATTTCTTTTCTTTTGCCTTCCTCCCTTCTTAAAGAGTGGAGTGATATTTGCAATCTTCCAGTCCTCCGGGACCATGCCAGGATCAAGTGATTCTTGAAAGATCATGACCAATGTATCCATTATCTCTTCAGCAACCTCTCTCAGGACTCTGGGATGTAGTCCATCTGGTCCAGGTGACTTATCCACCTTAAGACCTTTGAGTTTGCTGAGCACTTTTTCCTTTGTAATTGCAATGGCATCACTCCTGCTCCCCAACACTCACGAACCTCTGACACACTGCTGGTGTCGTCCACAGTGAAATAGGTGCAAAGTACCCATTAAGTTCATCTGCCATTTCTTTGTCCCACATTACTACCTCACCAGCATCATTTTCTAGTGGTCCAATATCAACTCTTACCTCCCTTTTATTTTATATATAACTGAAAAACTTTTAATATCCTGCATTATATTATTGACTAGTTTGCCCTCATATTTCATCTTTTCCCTTATGGCTTTTTTAGTTGCCATTTGTTGGATTTTAAAAGCTTCCCAATCATCAAACTTCCCACTCACTTTTGCTACCTTATGTGCCCTTTCCTTGGATTTTATGCAATCCTTAACTTCCCTTGCCATTTGAGAACTACTTCTGTGGGAATTATCTATCCTGTGCCTTGTGAACTATTTCCAGAAACTTCAGCTACCTCTGTTTTGCTGTCATCCCCACCAGTATCTTCCCCTAATCCACCTGGGCAACTTACTCTCTCATGCCTCTGTAATTCCCTTTATTCCATTATGATACTGATGTGACTTATGCTTCTCTCTCTGAATTTGCAGTATGAATTCAATCATATAATCATTACCTCCTAAGTGTTCCTTTACATTAAGCTCCTCAATATGATCTGGATTATTATACAACACCCAATCTAAGATAGTCTTTCCCCTAGTAAGCACCAACACAAGCTGCTGTAAAGTTGTTTGGAGCATTTAACAAATTCCCTCTCTTGTGATCTTGTGATTGTGATTTTCGCAATCCCTCTGCATGTTGAAGTCCTCCTTTACAATTGTAACATTACCTTTATGACATGTCCTTTCCAGCTCCCTTTGCAATCTCAACACCACATCTTGGCTTCTATTTTTAGGCCTATATATGATTCCCTTAATATTTTTTTACCCTTGCAGTTTCTTAACTCCACCCACAAAGATTCAACATTCTCTGACCCTATGTCACCTCTTTCTAAAGATGGAATTCCATTCTTACCAACAGAGCCATACCTTCCTGCCTATGCCTTCCTGCCTGTCCTTTTGATACAAATTATATCCTTTGATGTTAAGCTCCCAACTATGATCTCCTTTCAGCCACACCTCAGTGATACCCTCAAATCATACGGACCAATTGCTAAAAGATCATTAGTGATGCCTCCACAATCTCTTTAGCTACCTCTTTCTGAATCAGAGATGTAGTCCATCTGGTCCAGGTGACTTACCTATCAGACCTTTCAGCTTCCCAAGCACCTTTTCCTTACTAATAGCAACTTCACATGCTTCTGGCTCCTGTCATTCTCAAACCTTTGGTATACTGCTAGTGTCTTCCACGGTGAAGGCTGACGCAAAATACTTATTAAGTATTAGTTATTAAATATTATGTACTTAAGTGTTGTTATTCCCTTCATGCTGGTGAGGGACTTGATGAAGGGACAGAGTCCACGCTGTTTGGGATGCTTTCTACAGAAACAGAGCATTAAAGCATGCAAAATGTTACTTTTCTCTGGTCTATGCCATTCATATGGTCACACAGCACAGAAACAAGCCTTTTGGCCCAAATGGTCCATATAAACCACGATGCCCGCTCAACCTAGTCACATTTGCCTACATTTGGCCATTATCCTTCTAACTCTTTCCTATCCATGTACCTGTCCAACATCTTTGAAAAATGTTATTGTAGCTGCCTCAACCACTTCCTCCATATATTCACCCAATGTGTGAAAAACAAAAGTTGCCCCTGAAGTTTCTCTCTTGAATCTCTACCCCCTTATCTTAACCATATGCCTTCTAGTTCTTGATAACCCATTAAAAAAAAGACAGTGCATTCTCTCTGTCTATGCCCCTCGTGATTTTACACATCTCTGAGATCACCCCTCAGTCTCCAAATGTAACATGGTAACGTTCTTACAGCGCCAGCGATTACCAACGGGGTTCAATTTTCACCGCTATCTGTAAACAGCTTGTACATTCTCCCCATGCTGGCATGGATTCCCCCCAGTTTCCTCGCACTTTCTGAACGTATGGGTTAGGGCTAGTGAGTTATGGGCATGCTATTTTGGCACTGGAAGCACGGCAACACTTGCAGGGTGTCTAGCATAATCCTCGCTGATTTGATTTTATACAAATGGCGCAATAATCTTTAAGGAAAGGAAGGTCCTAGCCTGTTCAACCTCTTCCTATAATTCAGTTCTTTGGTCCTGGCAGCATCTTCATAAATCCTTTCTGCCCTCTATACAATTTAATAACTTATTTTATGGATGGCCAAAATTGAACATCATACAAATTTCATGGCCTCCCCACTCTTAATCTTAATGCCCTGACTGATGATAGTCAAAGTGCCAAATCCTTCTTTGCTACACTGCCTATTTATTTCTCCACTTTTAGACAACCATGTTCCTGTTCCACTAACTCTCTCTGTTCTACAACACTCCCGAGGGCTCTTCAGTTCACTATGAAAGCCCTACCTTGGTTTGACTTTCCCAAGTCCAATGCTTTGAGCTTGTCTGAATTAAACTGCATTTACCATTGCTAATCAAGATCTGCTATGATTTTCATTGTTGATATTATTGTGTGTGGCCCAGACTCCTGTCCCATTCATGACTTAAACTGTCTTCTTGCCCAAAAGAAGTTAATGTAACAAGGGTTGTGCTGGTGTTTCAGACTCTCCAGCCTGGATAATTACTACATCCCCAAAGATGGCGATCTGAATTCCTACAAGGAATATATCAGCATGCTGCCCAGTGTGGAACACCCCGAGGCCTTTGGGCAGCACCCCAATGCAGATGTGGCCAGTGAGATCGCAGAGGCCCGCAGACTCTTCGACACACTACTGTCCCTCCAGCCTCAGGTCACCACAGCTGAGGGCAGGGGCCTAAGCCGGGAGGAGAAGGTAAACACGGCATGACTGAAGGAGAGGGAGCAGAGCTCCCAGCCTTCACCAAATCCACCCTCACAGTAAGCTGCAGGTCACTGCTCCTCCCACAGCCATACACACCCACACCTCACTCCACTTCAGGAGGGGCTGTACTGAGGGAGGGTCACACTTATGGGAGGGGTGTTACTGAGGGTCACATGGTGGGAGGGTCAATACTGAGGAAGGGTCACTCTGATTGAAGGAGTGGTACTGAGGGAGAGTCACTCTGTGGGAAGGGTGGTCACACTGATGGAAGGGGTGGATTGAGGGAGGGTCACATGGTGGGTGATGCGATACATCACTGTGGGAGGGGCAGTTCTGGGGAGGTTCACACTGAGGGAGGGGTGGTACTGAGAGAGTCACACTGTGGGAAGGTCACACTGTAGGAGAGGTGGTACAGAGGGGGAGTTCTGTAGTCACAAGAGTTTGGACGGTAGGTTTGCTGTTTTGAGGGGATACAATACTATCAGGGGGACTGGTTGCATAGGGTACAGGCTGACCTGGGTAAGGAATGGATCCCATTTTTAATGGCATACATGGTTGATTTTGTTGGAAATTACACAAAAATCACTCAGAATGATAACTATACATCAACAGTGCTGTAATGATTGACAGAAAACACACAAGACAGGTCAGAAAGAACAACTACTAAACCTGGAGAGAGAAATCTATTTTCAATGTCCATAGGAACAAACATTTGTGTGTAGGGTTGTACTTCAGACTTTAATGTCAAAATAAGAGTATGTGGGGGTGTAGATTGTTGGCCACGGGGATTACCTGTATTCTGTACTGTGAAGGAGACAGAGGCTTGTTGTGTTCTTTGTCCTTCTGAGCACGGTTGGCATGCTATGTTGGCACTGGAATGTATAGCGACACTTGCAGCTGCCCCAGGCATATCCTTGGTTTGTGTTTGTTGTTACCGCACATGATGGATTTCACTGTATGTTTCAATGTACATGCAATAAATAAATGAATCTGAATCTCACATTATTAATGGAGCTGAGGTGTGTAGGAGGTGCCATCTTTTTGACTCAGTAGATGTCCTGCCCTCTCGTTATCTAAAATATGTGTAAACATTTCTTTGTCCAGCAGTGTTTGGGGTTCATGTTTCTACCTGTCAATATCACTAATACAACTCTGGTCTTCAGCTTCCAGCAGGATAGCAAAAAAAACTTAGAAAAGTGGGGGAAAAAGCCCTGGAGATGTGGTTTATTAACTGAAAATTTTCAAATAGTCAGCGGGTCAGACAGTATCCAGGGAGAGAAACAGTTAATGTTCTGCCTCACTGCCCTTTTGTTGGAATGTGGATTGTGTTTTATGTTGAGAGCCGGGTAAGGAAACAAAGGTAATGTTTGTGGCAGGAAGGAGACCAGGGAGGCTGAATGACCCACGTGGTGGGTGGTGACTGAGAGATGGCAACAAGGAGTTCTTCATTGCAGATGATGTCTGGACAAGATGTCAGTTCTGAGCTGAATACACACACAGTTCTGCAGCTGCTGAAAATCTTAAATAAAGTGAAACGCTGGAAGTCCTCAGAAAGTCTGACAGTATCTGCCGAGAGAGAGAGAGAAATGAGTAAAATGTGTGTCTCCCAGAGATGTTGCACCTCTCCTCTGTCCTCACTTTGTCTCCCTCCACTTGGAACTCCTGCAGAAGTTCAGAAGTGTTTAACAACCTCTCTGTTTCCTTCATTCAATCCCTCTCAATCTCCACATTATCGCAGACATTTCATTGTTCTCCCCTACCCCATGCAGCAACAATGTAAATTGTACCTGCTCTCAACCGTTCCCAGACCTGTGACATGAAATATGACCTGTTTCTTTCTCCACAAATACTGCCTGAACTTTGAGTACTTAGAAGAGTAGGGTGAAGTCGAGTGTTACAATAGTCTCAATAGTTTGGAGGACAGATAGGAGATTCTGCTGCAACAAAAGAGACACCAGGATGGTGTGTTGCCTCCCAGGTGCTAGGGTCCAGGATAGCTCTGACCGGTTGCGGAATATTCTTGAAGGGGAGGGTGAGCAGCCGGATGTTGTGGTACATGTTGGTACCAATGACTTAGGCAGGAGAGGAGTAGAGGTCCTGCGCAGTAAGTTTAGCGAGTTAGGAAGGAAGCTGAGGAGCAGGACCTCCAAGGTGGTAATCTCCGGATTACTTCCAGTGCCATGAACTAGTGAAGGCAGAACAGGAAGATAGCGCAGATGGAAAAGTAAGTGGCTGAGGAGATGAAACCCTGCCCCCTGCACCAATTTCTTGGGTCATTTCAACCTTTTCTGGGGAAGGGTTGACTTGTACAAGTGGGACAGGTTGCACCTGAACTGGAGGGGAACTAATATCCTGGGAGGGAGGTTTCTTAACGCTATTGGGGAGGGTTTAAACCAGATCGGGGGTGGGGGTGGAAACTGAAGTGAAGAGGCAGAGGATGGGATGGTTGATGCACAAGTAACGACATCTTGTAGGGAGTTTATGAGGAAGGATAAGCAGATGATAGGGTAAAGAAGCACTTAGCCAGATGGTTTGAGATGTGTCTATTTTAACGCAAGGAGTATCATAAACAAGGTGGATGAACTTAGAGTGTAGATCAATACATGGAACTATGACATTGT
The DNA here is from genome assembly GCF_030028105.1 of Mobula birostris. Lineage (NCBI taxonomy): Eukaryota > Metazoa > Chordata > Chondrichthyes > Myliobatiformes > Myliobatidae > Mobula > Mobula birostris. The sequence goes on from NC_092374.1 coordinate 99,998,024, forward strand.
GGCCATTACAGAGACTTGGATGACTCAGAGGCAGGAATGGCTGCTGAGTGTGCCAGACTTTAGATGTTTCAAAAAGGACTGGGGTGAAGACAAAAGAGGTAGGGGAGTGTCACTGTTAATCAGACATAGTATCATGGCTGCAGAAACAGAGGAGGTCATAGAAGGATTGTCTACTGAACCATTATGGGTGGAAGTCAGAAATAGGAAGGGAGCAATAACTCCACTGGGTGTTGTTTATAGACCTCCCAATAGTAAGAGACATGGAGGAGCAGATAGGGAGGCAGATTCTGGAACAGTGCAATAATAATGGGGTTGTTGTGATGGGTGATTTAACTTTCCTAACATTGACTAGCATTTCCTTAGCACAAGGGGTTTAGATGGGATGGAATTTGTTAGGTGTGTTCAGGAAGGTTTCCTGATGTAATATGTAGATAAGCCAACTAGAGGAGAGGCTGTACTTGATCTGGTATTGGGAAACAAACCTGGTCAGTTGTCAGGTCTCTTGGTGGAGAGCATTTTGGAGGTAGTGACCACAACTCCATCTCCTTTAACACAGCGCTGGAGAGGGATAGGAGCAGACAATTTTGGAAAACATTTAATTAGGGTAGGGGGAAATATGCTATTAGGCAGGAACTTGGGAACATAAATTGGGAGCAGATGTTCTCAGGGAAATGCACAGCAGGAATGTGGCAAATGTTCAGGGAACATTTGCATGGCTTTCTGCATGGGTATGTTCCATTGAGGCAAGGAAAGGATGGGAGGATAAAAGAACCATGGTGTACAAAGGGTGTAGAAAATCTAGTTAAGAAAAAAAAGCTTATGAAATGTTCAAGAAACTAGGTACTGTTAGAGCTCTAGAAAATTACAAGGGTGCCAAGAAGGAGCTCAAGAATGAAACTAGGAGAGCTAGAAGGGGCCATGAGAATGCCTTGGTGAGCAGGATTAAGGAAAACCTCAAGGCATTGTACAAGAATGTGAAGAGCAAGAAGAAGACCTGTGTGAGAATAGGACCAGTCAGGTGTGATAGTGGAAATGTGTGCTTGGAGCCAGAGGAGGTAGCGGAGGTACTTAATGAATACTTTGCTTCAGTATTCACCAGTGAAAAGGACCCTGGCAATTGTGGGGACGACTTATAGTGCACTGAAATGCTTAACTATATAGACATTAAGAAAGAGGATGTGTTGGAGCTTTTGAAAGGTATGAAGTTAGATAAATCACCAGGACCAGATGAGATATACCCCAGGCTACTGCTGATGATCTTTGCATCATCAAAAGGGATGGGAGAAGTACCAGAGGATTGGAGGGTTGTAAATGTTGTTCCCTTGTTCAAGAAAGGGAGTAGAGATAACCCAGGAAATTATAGACCAGTGAGTCTTATTTCAGTGGTGGGCAAATTGTTGTAGAAGATCCTGAGAGGCAGGATTTATGAGCATTTGGAGAGATATAATCTGATTAGGGATAGTCAGCATGGCTTTGTCAAGGACAGGTCATGCCTTACGAATCTGATTAATTCTTTGAGGATGTAACAAAACACATTGATGAAGGTAGAGCCCTGGATGTAGTGTATATGGATTTCAGTAAGGCATTTGATAAGGTCCCCCATGCAAGGCTCATTCAGAAAGTAATGAGGCATGGGATCCAAGGAGACTTTGCCTTTTGGATTCAGAATTGGTTTGACCACAGAAGGCAAAGATGAGTTGTGGATGATTTGTATTCTGCGTGGAAGACTGTGACCAGTGGTGTGCCTCAGGGATCTGTTCTGGCACCCCTTCTTTTTGTGATTTTTATAAATGACCTGGATGAAGAAGTAGAAGGGTGATGTAGTAAGTTTGCTGATGACACAAAAGGTGGAGGTGTTGTGGATAGTGTGGAGGGCTGTCAGAGGTTACAGTGGGACATCGATAGGATGCAGAACTGGGCTGAGAAGTGGCAGATGGAGTTCAACCCAGATAAGTATGGTGGTTCATTTCAGTATATTCAGTAGATAGAATATAATATTAATGTTAAGATTTTTGGCAGTGTGGAGGATCAGAGAGAACCAGGTTGACAGTGTTGTTCAGAAGGCGTATGGTGTGTTGGCCTTATTCAACCGTGGGATTGAGTTCAAGAGCCATGTGGTAATGTTACAGCAATACAAGACCTTGGTCATGCCCCACTTGGAATGTTTTGATCAGTTCTGGTCACCTCACTACAGGAAGGATGTGGATACTTTAGAGAGAGTGCAAAGGAGAATTACAAGGATGTTGTCTGGATTGGAGAGTGTCCTTTATGAGAATAGGTTGAGTGAATTTGGCCTTTTCTCCTTGGAGCGATGGAGGATGAGAAGTGACCTGACAGAGGTATATAAGATGATGAGAGACATTGATCGTGTGGATAGCCGGAGGCTTTTTCCCGCAGTTGAAATGGCTAACATGAGGGGGCATAGTTTTAAGGTGCTTGAAAGTAGGTACCAAGGGGGATGTCAGAGGCAAGTTTTTCACACAGAGGGTGGTGGTTGTGTGGAATGCACTGCCAGTGATGGTGGTAGAGGCAGATATAATAGAGTCTTTCAAAAGACTTAGGTACATGCAGCTTAAAAAAATAGAGGGCTGTGCAGTAGTGAATTTCTAGGCAGTTTCTAGAGTAGGTTACATGGCCGGCACAACATTGTGGGCCGAAGGGCCTGTAATGTGCTGTAGATTTCTATATTTTCAGTGTTTTGGTCAAGTACTTCGTTTGCTGAGGAGGTAGCAGGTTCAGGGGGAATGTTATTTCACTAAGCGAAGAGATAGTTCCTCCTCAGGCTCTGGGCAGAGGTGACCTGAGCTCCGGCATAATTTTGCTTTGCACAAGTGGTGTTTAACCGCTACCCATCTCAGCTGATGTAGCCTCTGTCTGCAGTGCCCGCTGCACTGCACCTGTTAGTGATTACTAGACTCTGGCTCCCAGATATCAGCAGCTCCTCATTTTACTTCCTTTCTTCTCAGTGCAGAAGGTTTAGATGGGGTACAATTAGGCATGTCCAGGAAGGATTTCTGACACAATATATAGACAGGATGATTAGAGAGACCATACTGGATCAGAATCAAAGTCAGGTTTAATATCACTGGAATATGTTGTAAATTTGTTATAATATATAAATATAAATAAGTAAATATCATGAATAGTGCAAAATCTGGTACTAGGCAATGAACCAGATAAGATGTTAGATCTCTGGTGGGAGAGCTGTTCGGAGATGGTGACCACAACTTCCTGACCTTTACCACAGACTTAGACAGGGATAGGAACAGACTACATGGAGAAGTATTTCACTGAGGGAGGAGGAAATTATATGGTTGTTAGCCAGGAACTTGGGAACATAAATTGGGAATGGATATTCTCAGAGAAATGCACAATGGAAATGTAGGTGTTGCTTAGGGAATAGTTGCTTTGAGACTGACACATTTCATTGTACGTTTCCATTTGACAAATAAAGCCAACCTGTCTTGATCTGTGTCCGGCAGGTCTTTGAGCTGTCGGGTGACGTATTGCAGAAGACCCCAGAAGACCTGGACTATGAAGGAACAAGGGCAATGATTCAGGAGGACAGCTCCCCACTGAATGTAGTGTTGCTGCAGGAGATTCAGCGCTACAACCTTCTCCTTAACATCATCAGGTCAGAGCACAGCACAGTCCATTTCTGCCTCACCAGGTCCTCCACAGGTTGTCATTTGCCAGCAACTGTTGTCAGAGTTACAGTATAACGTTCACAGAGGGAAGCTCTTCAAACAATTACTGTACAAATCATGTTGTGTTAGCATAGAAAACACTGGCAGGACCCCTCTACACTATCTCAGGGTCAGACACAGAGTGAAGCTCCCTCTACACCATCCCGTCAGACACAGAGTGAAGCTCCCTCCACACCATCCCGTCAGACACAGAGTGAAGCTCCCTCCACACTGTCCTAGGGTCAGACACAGACTGAAGCTCCCTCTACACCATCCCGTCAGACACAGAGTGAAGCTCCCTCTACACTGTCCCAGGGTCAGACACAGACTGAAGCTCCCTGTACACCATCCCGTCAGACACAGAGTGAAGCTCCCTCCACACTGTCCCAGGGTCAGACACAGAGTGAAGCTCCCTCTACACCATCCCGTCAGACACAGAGTGAAGCTCCCTCTACACTGTCCCAGGGTCAGACACAGACTGAAGCTCCCTGTACACCATCCCGTCAGACACAGAGTGAAGCTCCCTCCACACTGTCCCAGGGTCAGACACAGACTGAAGCTCCCTCTACACCATCCCGTCAGACATAGAGTGAAGCTCCCTCCACACTGTCCCAGGGTCAGACACAGACTGAAGCTCCCTCTACACCATCCTGTCAGACACAGAGTGAAGCTCCCTCCACACTGTCCCAGGGTCAGACACAGACTGAAGCTCCCTCTACACCATCCCGTCAGACATAGAGTGAAGCTCCCTCTACACCATCCCGTCAGACACAGACTGAAGGTCCCTCTACACCATCCCGTCAGACACAGAATGTAGCTCCCTCCACACTGTCCCATCACACACTCTCAATGTCAGACACACAGTGAAAAAAAAGGGTGCATAATCCTTGGACTGAATGGCTGTGTGCTGACTTGACCGTCCTGTCTAACCTGGCAGATGTCACGAGAGTTTCAGCCATCCCCAGACTTGATATTGTCAGGTATCAGTGCATTGGAGGTTCTCATTGACCTCAGCGTGGGCTGGCAAACGTTTTTCTGTTCCCTCTCTCTCGTTGCCTCATTCTGGCATTTGCCATTGAACCGGTCCCCTTCATGTCTCTACAGGGTATCACTGACTGAGTTGAAGATGGCAATTCAGGGGCTGGTGGTCATGTCTACCGATCTGGAGGAGATATTTAACTGTATCCATGATGCCCGCGTGCCATTTTTGTGGGAGCTGGTAAGAGAGGCATGGAGAAGGTAGTCTTGCCCTTGACAGAGCCATGGTCTCCAGTAGCCCCCTGCCTGCGGTGGTGGGGAGGATATCCACCACCTCAGCTCTTGCTGGGCATGGCAGACACTCCTCCCCAGGTCACCATTCTTTTGGCACCACCTCTGCCAATCAGGGTGTACAGAGCCAGATAAGTCACCCTCTGAGGCAGGGGGGAGCTGTTTGGTTACAAGAGGAGATGGTAGAGGCTGGGTCTGTTCTCTCTGGAATGTCAAAGGCTGGGAGTGGGGGTTGTTAGAACTTTGCAGGTTTACAGAATTATGAGGTGTAGAGACTAGGAAACATTCCCTGTATCGGAGGTATCTAAAGTCAAGGGGCATTGGCCTAAGGTGAAGAGTTGTATCCTCAGGAGATGGGGGTTTGGAGTCTGGAACACACGGTATGAGTGAGTGGTGGAGAGAGACTCTCCCAACACTGAAATATTGGGACTAGTACTTGAATCATCAAGGATGAGAAGGTATGAACCTAGTGATGGGAATGGGATTGACATGGGATGATTCTCGATGATGAAAACTGACACGGTGGGCCAAACAGCCTATTTCTTGCTATTGACTCCATGAAGTGTTTGCAGACTGAGCGGCAGGTAACAGTGTGAGGGGATTGTCCCAGGCCGGCAAAACATTACTGCAACAGGTAGATTCATATACTGATTGTGTCCCCAGGTGCTTCTTGGGAACCCCAAGGAGATGAGCTTTGACTTGGATCAGCAGAGGCACGAAATGGGTCTACTGTCCAGTAACTAGGGTGGGTGACCAATAACTAGGGCTAGTGATCAGTAGTGATTGAGATAGGTTTTAAAAAGTGCAATAAGGGAGGCAGAGAATGGCAGAACAGAGACAACTGTGGGTAGGTTTGATAATTACACATTGGTGTGGGAAAGACTGTGAAGGAAGGACCATGGAGCAGCAGGTTTCAGGTGTGGAGGGGTGAGTCTAAGGACATCAAACATTGCAATGAGAATCTAGAGTGTGGATTTTAACCAGGACCCATTGTAAATCAATGAGATAGACACAGGGCAGTTGGTGACAAGGTTTGTAAGAAGATGGAGCAAAGTTTAGGATAACAAAGGAAAATGAAGTGACAAGAAGAGGCAGGAGGAACTCAGTGGGACAAGTAATGTCTGTAGAGAGATGGAAGGGATCATTGATTATCCTACATCAGGGCTGAGTTCTGATGCAGGGTATTGATGTGAAATGTCAATAAGTCCTCTCCCCGGATGCTGCTGGACTTACAGAGTTCCTCCAGCCGATTGTGTGTTGCTCCAGATTCCAGTGTCTGCAGTCTCCTGTGTCTCCAAAGGTATGATTAGAAATAAGGATGCACTTGAGGAATGGGCATTTGGTCTGAGATTCAGAGAGAATGTAGGAGGGCAAAATGAAGACATGAAATTATCTTGGCAACTAAGGGTTGGAGAGGATCCCCAGACCTTTCCTATGTACGTTAGAAGCAGGATAGAGTCGGTCCTCTCAGGGATGAACAGGGAAATCTGTGTGTGGGGCCAGGGAAGTGAGCAGTATCCTTAATTACTCATTCACCAGGAGCAGCAAATGTTGGATGCAGAGTCAAGGAAGGGGTTTGCTGATATCTTGGGGCAAGGAGTAACTGTTCGCTGTATTGGCACACATTAAGGGGGATAAATCTTCAAGGACACTATGGCATTCTAATGGCAACATCTGCATCTTCTGCAGCCAGATAGTAACCAGACTGGAGCATAGCCAACGTTGTTAATTTAAGGCAGTAGGTATAACAGAAGGAACTACAGGCTGGTGAGCTTAACATTAATAGTTGGGAATTTATTTGAAAAAACCCTAAGGGACAGGATTGATGTTCACTTAGAAGGACAGGTTTGATTAATATAAGTCAGTATGGTTTTGTGCAGGGAAATTCTGTCTCTCATATCTAAGGTTTTTGAGGAGGTAACTAATAAAGTAGAATTTTCCATGAATTTTAGCAAACTTTTTGACGAAGTTCCATATGGTAGGTCATCCAGAAGGTTAGGGCTCATAGTATTGAAGGTATGATGGTAAACTAGATCCAAAATTGCCTTGGTGATAGAAGGCAGATGGTAATGGCAGAGAAACATTTGTCTGCCTGGAGGTTTATCCAGTGGTGTGCCACAGGGATCGGTGCTGGAACCATCGTTCTTCATTAACTGTGTAAATGATTTGGATGACAGGATGAAAGGATGAGAATATAGACAGGCTGATGAATAAGTTTACTGAGGCCAAAAGTTGGTGGAGCAGTAGATTGCAAAGATGATTCAAGATTGTTTATTGTCATTTCCAGTATGTAAGTGTAAAGGAGAATGAAGTAATTGTTACTCCAGATTGGAAAGTAAAAACATAAATTACATAAGATAGCTTACAGTGGCATGCAAAAGTTTGGGCACCCCTGGTCAAAATTTCTGTTGCTGTGAATAGCTAAGCGAGTGAAAGATGACCTGATTTCCAAAAGGCATAAAGTTAAAGATGACACATTTGTTTAATATTTTAAGCAAGAACACTTTTTTATTTCCATCTTTTACAGTTTCAAAATAACAAAAAAGGAAAAGGGCCTGAAGCAAAAGTTTGGGCACCCTGCATGGTCAGTACTTAGTAACACCCCCCTTGGCAAGTATCACAGCTTGTTAACGCTTTCTGTAGCTAGCTAAGAGCCTTTCAATTCTTGTTTGGGGGATTTTTGCCCATTCTTCCTTGCAAAAGGCTTCTAGTTCTGTGAGATTCTTGGGCCGTCTTGCATGCACTGCTCTTTTGAGGTCTATCTGCAGATTCTCGATGATGTTTAGGTTGGGGGACTGTGAGGGCCATGGCAAAACCTTCAGCTTGTGCCTCTTGAGGTAGTCCATTGTGGATTTTGAGGTGTGTTTTGGATCATTATCCTGTTGTATAAGCCATCCTCTTTTCATCTTCAGCTTTTCTACAGACGGTGTGATGTTTGCTTCCAGAATTTGCTGGTATTTAATTGAATTCATTCTTCCCTCACCAGTGAAATGTTCCCCGTGCCACTGGCTGCAACACAAGCCCAAAGCATGATCGATCCACCCCCGTGCTTAACAGTTGGAGAGGTGTTCTTTTCATGAAATTCTGCGCCCTTCTTTCTCCAAACATGCCTTTGGTCATTGCAGCCAAAACGTTCTATTTTAACTTCATCAGTCCACAGGACTTGTTTCCAAAATGCATCAGGCTTATTTAGATGTTCCTTTGCAACCTTCTGACGCTGAATTTTGTGGTGAGGACGCAGGAAAGGTTTTCTTCTGATGACTCTTCCATGAAGGTCAGATTTGTGCAGGTGTCGCTGCACAGTAGAACAGTGCACCACCACTCTAGAGTCTGCTAAATCTTCCTGAAGGTCTTTTGCAGTCAAATGGGGGTTTTGATTTGCCTTTCTAGCAATCCTACGGGCAGTTCTCTCGGAAAGTTTTCTTGGTCTTCCAGACCTCATCTTGACCTTCACCATTCCTGTTCACTGCCATTTCTTAATTACATTACCAACTGAGGAAATGGCTACCTGAAAACACTTTGCCATCTTCTTATAGCCTTCTCCTGCTTTGTGGGCATCATTTATTTTAATTTTCAGAGTGCTAGGCAGCTGCTTAGAGGAGCTGATTGTTGGGACAAGGTTTGAGGAGTCAGGGTATTTATAAAACTTTGAAATTTGCATCACCTGGCCTCCCCTAACGATGATTATGAACAAGCCATAGCCCTAACAAGCTAATTAAGGTCTGAGACCTTGGTAAAAGTTATCTGAGAGCCCAAATCTCTTGGGGTGCCCAGACTTTTGCATGGTGCTCCTTTCCTTTTTTTTTCCCCCCACTCTAAAATTGTACAAAACAAAAATAATACACTAATCTTGCTTAAAATGTTGAAAAGAACGTTTGATCTTTAACTTTATGACTTTTGGAGATCAGTTTATCTTCTATTCACTATAACTATTCACAGTAACAGAAATTTTGACCAGGGATGCCCAAACTTTTGCACACCACCGTATATACACATGCAGAGATTGAGTGAATGTCTATTAAGCAATGCTAGGCACAGGAGTGTCTGTACATAAGCTGACTCTGACAGGAAATATAGTTGCAGTTGGGGGTGTGGAGGGGTGGGTTAGTGGGTCGACATGTTGATCAGCCTTACTGCTTGGGAAAAGTAACTGTTTTTGAGTCCTGTGGTCCTGGCGTGGATGCTACATAGCCTCCTCCCTGATGGGAGTGGTGCAAACAATCCATGAGTAGGGTGGATGGAACCTTCATGATGACACTGGCCTTTCCCAACACCTTTCTGTATATATGTCCTCGATGACAGGTCCCTGTATATATGTCCATGATGCATTGGGCAGTTTTGAGTACCCATTGTCGAACCATCCTGTCCACCATTGTGCAGTTTCTGTACTGTGTGGTGATGCAGCATATTGGGATGCTCTCTACTGCACATTTGTAGAATGATGTGAGTATAGATATGTATACCCAGCTATAGTAATAGTAAATGGCACTGGATTGGGTCGTGAAAGGGCATTTGGCAAGCCTGCCTTCATAGGTATTGACGTAAGAGCTGAGATGTCATAATATAGCCATAAAAATCATTGTTCAGTCTGCAATTGAAATATTAGGTACAGTTCTGGTCACTACACTATAGGAGGAAGGTCATAGCAATAGAGAGAATGCACCAGGATGTTGCCTGGAATGGAGAGCTCTGGGTATAAGAGGGATTGTATAGACTGAGGTTGCTCTCACTGCAATCGGGTTGGCTGAGGAGAAACCTAGACGTATATAAAATTCCAAGAGGAATAAGTAGACAGTGGTCCTGATGAAGGGTCTCAGCCTGAAACGTTGACTGTTTATTCAACTCCATAGATGCTGCCTGGTTTGCTGAGTTCCTCTAGCATTTTGTGTTTGTTGTCTGTTTCTCAGGATAGGAGAATCTCAAAGCGGAAAGTTTTTGTGAGACTTTAGCATTACAGCACAGAAACAGGCACTTCGGCCCATCTAATCCATGCCAAACTGTTATTTTGCCTAGTCCCATCGGCCCACACTTGGAGCATAGCCCTCTAGGGGAGAAAATTTATAGGAGATTAAGGGGTAAGTATTTCCACACAGAGGGTGCTAGGTGTATAGGATGAGCTTGCAGAGGCAGGATAGGAAAAGCAGAGAGGAACACTGGCCCAATGAAGACAAGTGAGATTACTGTAGAGAGGTGTCAGGGTGGAACAAGGGGCCTGTTTAACTACAGGCATGGAACTGAAGGTTTGAAGGTGAAACTTTCTGCCTCTTCCTGCCTTTAAACATCCCCCCAACATTGTGTTCAGTTCTGGTAATCTCCTTACGGGAAAGATTTAGAAGCTTTAGGGAGGGTGCAGAGGAGATTTACTAGGATGCCACCTGCATTAGAAGGATCAGTTTAATGAGCTAGGGCTTTTCTCTTTGGAGTGAAAGAGGATGAGCGGTATCTTGACAGAGGAAATGCCTTTAGGATCATTGGAGGAATGTATAGGGGAATGTCAAGGGTAGGTTTTACACAGAGAGTGGTTGGTAGAGGCAGAAACATCAGGGACATTTTACAGACTTTTAAGTAGGCACGTGGATGATAGAATAATGGAGGACTATGTAGGAGGGAAGAGTTAGATGATTGTGGAGTTGGTTAAAGAAATGAGAGGGTAGAAGAAATGAGCGGGTAGAAGAAATGAGAGGGTTGACATTTTCTAAATGGAGAGAAAATTTAAAAAAAATACTGAGATACAAAGGGTCTTGGGAGTCCTTGTGCAGGATTCCCTAATGGTTAATTTGCAGATTGAGTCTGTAGTGAGGAAGCCATGCAATGTTAGCAATTGTTTCAAGAGGATTAGAATATATAAGCAAGGGTGTAATGTTGAGACTTTATAAAACACTAGTGGTGGCCCCATTTGGAATATTGTGAGCAAGTTTTGACCCCTTATCTTAGAAAGGAGATGCTGAAACTGGAGAGAGTTCAAAGGTTCACAAAAATGATTCCAGGATTGAATGGCTTGACATAATGATGAGGATTTGATGGCTCTGGAATTCAGAAGAATTAGGAGTGACCTCATTGAAACCTGTTGAATGGTGAAAGGCCTTGATAGAGTAGAGAGTCTAAGACCAGAGGACACAGCCTCAGAATAGAGGGGTGTCCTTCAGAACTGAGATGAGGAAGAATTTCTTTGGTCAGAGAGTGCCGAGTCTGTAGAATTATTTGCCACAGGCAGCTGTAAAGGCTGTCTTCACGTATACTTAAGGGAGAGGTTGACAGATTCTTGATTGGTTAGGGTACAAAGGGATATGGGGAGAAGGCAGGAGATTGGGGCTGAGAGGAAAATTGGTTCAGCCATGATGAAATTGTGGAGCAGACTTGATGGGCCAATGGTCTAATTCTGCTCCTATATCGTGTGGTTTAAAATGTCCACACAACATTGTGGACTGAAGGGCCTGTACCGTTCAAAGTTGTATGACCGAATATACATCCTTTCTAATGTGCCTGCCTTTGTGACAGGCGTACCCGTCCATGAAGCCACTAGGAGCCTGGACTCGTGACCTGGGGCACAGGGTAGAACAGTTTGCCAAGTGGGCTGACTCCACACACCCACCTGTCATCTTCTGGATCTCCGGCTTCACCTTCCCCACGGGGTTTCTTACCGCTGTGCTACAGCTCTCCGCTCGCAAGAACATGGTAAGCACAGTGGTGCTGGGCACAGAGTGACTGCCCTCAAGGAGGGCATTGAGCAGTTGGGAGACTGTTCCCAGGGCAGAAATGTGGGAGTATGGGTGGCCAGAAAGGGAGAGGAAGGTTTACCTGCAGCGAGTTGTTGTTAGGAAGAATGGTGGGAATGGCTGGAGGGAATTGGGGCACTGAGTTGTACTGGGGTTAGTCTGAAACTCAGACAGAGCTGCGAAGATAGGCTGATGGCTCTAGTGATCACTTTCTGTCCCCCAGATCTCCGTTGACTCGCTCTCCTGGGAGTTCATCGTTGCTGTGGTCGATGACAACAACTTGCTGGAGCCCCCCAAGGTAGGTCCAAACCCTCAAAGAAAGGTGCTTTCCTCAAACACGTCACACAGAAACTCTGAGATCCCAGAATCTGAGTGATTGGTGGCTGAGGGGAGGATCAAGTGAACCTATACATCACCAACCCATCATTTGGACCTAACTGTGGTGAAAAGGAACAGTGGGTTGGCTACTGAATGGCTGCCATGCACAAGGGAAGAACACTTAGGGCTACAGTGCTCCCCATCATCCAAGCTGACCATTTCCTCTGCTCCCTACCTGCAGGAAGGAGTGTTCGTCAGGGGGATGTACCTGGAAGGGGCAGGCTGGGACAAACGCAACGCCTGCCTGGTGGAGGCTGAACCGATGCAGCTGGTGTGTCCCATCCCCACCATCCACTTCAAACCCGTGGAGAACAGGAAGAAGTCCTCCCGAGGTGAGAGGGAGTGAGTGGACGGAGGGGAGGAGGGAGGAGGAAGGGGATGAAGGACCAACCAAATCTCTCTTTCCCACCCCCCCCTCCCATACCACATGGATAGTGGTCACAAGCTGCCCATCTTGTGTTGCAGGTACCTACCTCTGCCCCTGTTACTATTACTCTCAGCGAGCAGGCAGCAGCCGACATCCCTCCTTTGTGGTAGGCATCGAGCTGAAGACCGGAGAGAAGCTTCCTGATCATTGGATCAAACGGGGCACCGCCCTCCTCATGAGCCTCGACTATTAGATCCCCTCAGCTTTGACCCCCTAGTCACTACGCAGCGCTCACCCACACCACGCACAGAACAGAATCATCAAGGTTGGAACACAGTGGCGATGTAAGTTGTTGTCTGTCAATTTACTACATGGAAATAAATGTTTTTTTACACTGATGAGGTATACTCTCTTTCACTGATAGCCTTGACCCTTCAGTGGATTTGACTGCCACCAATCTCCATGGTCTCCCAGCCAATATGACACCAAGCTGCAGTCTGGGCTCAGCTTTGATAGCCAACGTCTGGGATGACAGATTGGTTGGCTTCTTGCAAACATTCACTCTCACCATCTACAAAATGCAGTTTTCACTCACCTTATCTACTTGGCCAGGAACCTCTCCACCAAGGACAGAAGGCACAGGAGATTACCCCCCTCATTTTTCTAAATGCTAACGAGTACAGGCCCAGAGTCATCAAATGCTCCTCACATGTTAACCAGTTCATTCACAGAATCATTCTCATGAAATCTTCTTGGAAGTCTCTCCAATGTCAGCACATCCTTTCAAGAGCTTGTTAAAACTTTCACATCAATCCCTTATGGATATCAGCACCCACATAAAAGAATTCTGTTAGTCTAATCTACATTGACAAATTTGACTACGTTGAATGAATTAAAACGATTTATCCTCCATCCTAGAGTACATTCCAATAACTTGCTGACACTAAAGTTAAACTGAGACACGGGAGACTTCAGATACAGGAATCTGGAGGAACTCAGTGTTGTTCATCTGTTGTGGTGGAAAGGAGAGTTGATATTGTAGGTTGAAACCCTGAATCAGCTGAGGGATTTGTGAATGTTTTGAGTCAAAACCTAGCACCGGACGATTCAAGGTTTCTGTCTGAAATATCAACTGTTCCTTTAGTGCCCCCCCCCCCCCCACCTCCACAGATGCTGCTTGACCCATTGAATTTCTCCAACATTTCGGGTGTTCCTCCTGGCATCTCATTCACGTTTCCAGCACTAACAAGTCCTCACTGATGTAGGAATGGGGCTCCAGTATCCCTTTTAGCCTCCTGTTTCGTCATTTTAGTCCTTCTCTGGGTGGTGAATAATCTCAATGTAATCTCTCTACACCATCTCCATTGGTAACAGATCTACATATATTGTAGCTAGTAGTTTATAGATTTTCCTCCTCTATTAAAAATATAGAACATTACAGTCCACAATGTTGTGCTAACATTTTACCCTACTCTAAGATCAAGCTAAACTTGCCCTCCAACACAGCCCTCCATCTATCTAGAAGAGTATCATAAATACCCCTACCACCACTCCTGGCAGGGCATTTCACCCACCACTATCTGTGTAGCTTAACTCTTAAGAAAAGTGTTGGCAATATCAATCATTTTAAAATTATGCCCCTCTTATTAGCCATTTCCACCCTGGGAAAAATCCACGTGCTCTATACCTTTTATGAATATCCCTATTGCTTTATTCTCCTTCACTCCAAAGAGAAAAGCCCTTGCTCACTCAATTTGTTCGCATAAAATATGCTCTCTAATCCAGGCAGCATCCTGGGAAACCTCCTCTGCGCCATCTTTAAAGCTTCCAAATCCTTCCTACGATGAAGCAACAGAATAATCCAAATATGGTCTATCCAGGGTTTTATAGAACTGCAACATTACTTCCTGCCCTTGAATGTAATCCCCCAACTAATAAGTACTCCATAAGCTTTCTTACAACCCTTCATCAAATCAAAGTTTCCTCTACACCATCTGATCACAAACTCCCAGGGCCAGACACAGAGTGAATCTCCCTCCACACCGTCCCATCACACACTCCCAGGGCCAGACACAGAGTGAATCTCCCTCCACACCGTCCCATCACACACTCCCGGGGTCAGACACAGCGTGAAGCTCCCTGTACATTATCCTGTCACATGGTGGCAACACAAGTTTGATAAAAGGATTAGCCACAAAGTAGTTTCTCTTTACTGTCCTTTTTTGAGTGAGGGGAATAGATGAGTCCCTACTGATCTTGAGTAAAGTATCTCACTGACCATTTCAGCTGATGTTTTAGTGCCAGAACCGCTGGTTGGTTTGAACACAAGGATGGTCCATACTGGGCAAGACAACTTTGTACAATCTAGTGGGTTTATGATTTCTACTGAGGATGAGATTTTAAATCCAAGATGGTTAATCTTAACCACCAGAATAACTTCAGGTCTCTGAGTTACTCAGTCCCTCCCCTCCCACATCCACTGGCCGATCTTGGTCACTTTCTCAAGAATGACGAAAGCACAGAGTCAGTTGTAAAACAGATGTGGGACTTTGACAAACATTTAAAATAAAACTTTTATAACTTTGTTCACTCACTTACAATAGCATCCAGTCCATCATAACATCACAGGTGGGATGATCACAGCTAATTCAGGGGAGGAATCGATGACAGCAGTTTTGCAAACCACACATGCCCAATCTAGGCCCAGTTTCTGATCTGCTGGGTACTGAACCTCCTTGTCAGGTGGGCAATGGAGAGGTTGGGTGGGACAAGTTATCCTCAGGCTCTGCCATCTTGGGAGCCTCAGAATCCATTTACTGAAACACCTCATGGATCAGATGCTTGTAGACCCCAGAAACTCACTCCTGTAGGAATTGTAGCACACCAGTGGGATTTGGGATCAGGTGGAGGGTGGGGTGTGGAAGTCCGTGTGGTAACCGCTGACTCCTGCCCCACTCTGGACCATCCCAAGCCAACACTGTGGGTTAGTGATAAATAGTTACCTGTGGGAGACCCTGTTCCCCAGGGCTAGCTGGCATGGGCACACCCCTCCCTCTGCTTTCAACCTCCTCTTCCACAAAATCCTCATTTCCCAGCAGTTCATCATCACAGGTGACCCCAGCCAACCTGAAAATTTGAGTGTGGGTCTCCTGGGCAAGTTCTAATGCTGGACTCCCAGATCCCGTGTCTCCCTCAGCCCTTCCCGTTTTCCCTCCCCTCCAGGAGACAACCTGGCTCCTACGTCCAAAGAGTAGTTGCTCAGAAGGCCAGAGAAAAGTCTGGGTGACACGGAAAAGTGAGGTAGGGGAGGTCACAGCCTTTGAACTGTTCCCTCCCTTCTGATATCCCACTAGTAGAAGATGGTGCATCTAGTTAAAAGCCTGTGACAGGAGAGAGATCCTGTCAACCAGCCCTCAACAGGGGGCAAGTGATTCACAGGGCAATGACAATTGGGCCAGGGGGTAGTGTCACAGCTCTCCAGACTGAGAGGACACCCTTCCTTACCCCAAAGTGGCTATACCTCAAACACTTAGCGTTTTCCTAAAGAAAGGTACCGGAGGCCATACTAAATCAGAAGCTGCCATGGGTGACTGGGTCTCGGAGAGTTTACGAGGTCAAGTTGTCTGGACTGAGAAAGAGATGACCTCTGCCCTGCTGGGAATCCAAAACCTGTCCACACTAACTGCTTGGCCTCCTCCTCCAATTCCAGATTATAACAGTGATGGAAACATCGAGAAGCACTTCCCCACTCACCCAACCACCCCACCCCACTAACCCATAGCCTAGTCTCACACAGAGAACCAACCAACAGTAATACGATTCGAGTGCTGGGATATGAAAGACCAGCAGCCCCCTAAACCACTCGACATTTAACTCTGCATGTGCCTGTCAGGCCTGTTCCATCAGATAAGTGGGAAGGGAACAGAGGTGTTGAGGGTCCCAGCAACTAAAGAAAACAGGGTCGAAGCACGACTGTCGTAGGGTAAGAGCAGTGAAAAAGAGTGAAGGAAGCAGGTGGACAGCGCAGTCACGGTCTCCATGCAGTGGTGGCCCATTCTTCCCAAGGCCGGTGGGGAGGGGGAGAGGGGGAGAGGGAGGGGGAGGGGGCAAATGGCCATGTCTCATAACAGGCATAGAGGAAAATCTCGATTCCCACGGGGTGCGACAGTGAGCCAGAGAGCACAGAGCCTTGCTCTTTGGATGGAAGCCTCTCTGAATCCATTTGCTTCTTAAAAGTTAGTTTTTCTGAAGTTTGTGGTTTTTCCTCTGTCTTTGGGACACAGGCAGGCGGCACACGGGATGAACAGAAAAGAATGGAACGCAATCAATTTTCAGATCTTGTTGCCGTTTCATTTCACTCGCATGTGTATGTTCTTCAGTTAAATAAGTAAATTATTTACAGTCACCCAGACAGCGAGCCACAGTCTGTGCTATCCACAGCCCAGGCTAGGCAAATGCAGCTCCTCGTTCAATGCAGGATAAAGCTGCTTCATCGGATCCTTGCTGTTTGCTTGCTTTTAACATGAAGCATGCACAAAGCGGTCATCATGGAGAGAGCAGAAACTAATAGGTCACACGTGAGGCTGTCCGCCTCTTCCATTCTTTGACAAAAATTTCCATCTTTTTTTCCCCTGACTCTCCATCCTGGAAATGGAACAAGTGACAGAACAAAAGAGCTGCGTGGTGCGCAGAGGGGGGGAGGTCGGATCCTGCGGGAGGCAATAGCGGCTTCAGAAGCTGTGGGGAAGGGGCAGGTCATGGACACGTGAGATTGGTCAGCCTGGAGGTGGGGAGGATTGGGGAGAGGTGTGAAGGGAGGATGTTCTACAGTCTCTCCCGGGAAGGGACCCATATGTAAGGTCCAGAATGCTCCTCGATGATGTGTTTGCAACGGACGTAGATCTCCTCGAAACTGTCGCCTTCAACCACAGCTGTAGGGAGGATAGAGAGAGGATGTTACTGGCACAAGACCAACTTACACAAAGGTATCTGTATCATTCCACCCCACTGTTTGAACAGCCCCCTAGTATGATAAGAACTTTTGACCTCACAATCTTAACACAAGAGATTCTGCAGATGCTGGAAATCTAGACACACACCCCACCCCCCCAAGGAATGGAATAGAGTTGATATTTCAGGCCGAGAACCTTCATCGTTTCAGCCTGAAGCATAAATGCTGCTGAATTCCTCCAGTAATTTGTGTCTGTTGCTCTGGGTTTCCAGCATCTGCAGAATCTCTTGTGTTTACACTTTATTCTGTGCTCTGTTACTGTTGTACCTTGTACCACCTCAGTACACTGATATGATGAAGTGTACAGATGAGATGCAAAACTATGATTTCCCCTGCACCTTAGTACAATAAGATTGAAAGAGTACAGAGAAAATTCACAACGACGTTGCTGGGATTTGAGGATCTGAGTTGTAAGGAAAGATTGCAAAGATTTGGCATGCCATCTAAAACTTTGACAAATCTCTAAATACGTGTGGTAGAGACCATATAGACTGGCTGCATTACAGTCTGGTATAGAAACACCAATGCCTTTGAATGGAAAATCCCATAACAAGTAGTGGATTTAGCCCAGTCCATTATAGGTATAAAGCCTTCCCCAGCATTGAGCACATCTACATGAGACGTTGTTGCAGGAAAGCAGTGTCCATCATGACGGAACCCCACCACCCAGCTGCTACCATCAGGAAGGTGGTACAGGAGCCTCAGGACTTACCACCAAATTCAAGAATAGTTATTACCCCTCTACCAACGGGCTCTTGAGCTACAGGGGGTAACTTCACTTGCCCCTTCACTAAAATGTTCCCACAACCATGTCCTCTTCCAAGGACTTTTCATCTCATGTTCTCGATTTTTTTTTATTTCTTTACTTTTGTATTTGAGGTTTTTTGTCATTTTGCACGAGTTGGTGTGCTCTTTTATTGATTCTATTAGGGATTTATTTAGTATGCCCATGAGAATGAATCTCAGGGTTGGATATGGTGACATATATATACTTCGATAATACATTTACTTTGAAGGTTGAATAGAGTAGGACTTTATTCCCTGGAGCATAAGAAAATGAAGGGAGATTTGGTGGAGGTATACAAAATTATGAAGGGCATAGAAAGCGTTAATGCAAGCAGGCTTTTTCCACGAAGGTTGGAAGAGGCTAGAACTGGAAGGTGAAATGTCTGAGAGAAATCTGAGAAGGAACGTCTTCATTCAGGGGTGGTGCAAGTGTGGAGCAGGTTTGATTGCAGCACTTGGATAGATACATGGACAGGAGGGTTATAGAGGGGCTAGGCAAAATAGAAATGGGCTGAAGGACCTGTTTCTATGTTGTAATGTTCTATGTGACAATAATAAACTAATGTGCATTTGGGAGCCCTGCATTTCAGTGCCAGCAGCCTCCCTCTCCCGGTCCATCTCCTCATGCCTCCACACTTTGACCTGGACCCAGCTGTGATGCCACTGGGGGAGAGTTACAGACCATGGGCAGTGTGAGAAAGATCTGGGTGCCATCACTGAAAGGCCTGGCTCATATTTCAGGGTGGCTCTCCACACTGCACACCTCATCCAACCTCTTGCTCTTCCTAGACCGGGGGTTCCCAACTTCAGACCCCTCAGTTAATAGTAGGGATTCATGGCATAAAAATGGTTGGGAGCACTGCCCTATACAATAACCTCACCTCCCCACAATCTTGTTCTCACCGCCCCACCCCACAGAGATGCTGATTGATCCAGTTTCCTTCCTGGAATAAAGCCTTCTCACCACATCCATCCAATCCGCACTATTTTTTTTTATTTTTCATGGTACAGCACAGTTACAGAACAGCCCTTCTGCTCCAAAGAGCCTGTGCTGCACACTTACATCCATGTGACCAATTAATCTTCTTATGTGTATGCCTTTGGAAAGCAGAGCATCTGGAGGAAACCAGTGTGGTCACAGGAAGAAGATGCAGACAGTGACGGGGCTGTAATAACGTTACGTTAACCACAACACTAATGCGCCGCTCCCCCCAACTTCCACAGCAACAGATTTCACGCACTCTCCTCCAGCCCGGAACCTGGAAATCACCAAGCCTTTGTTCTCTAGTGGGCACTCTCTCTCTGCAGAGCGGCTTAGCTGTGGAGTAAGCAAGTGCCAGCACTCACCTGAGAAACACTCGGTGAAATCCTGCTGCAGTTTCACCGCCCTCTCGAAGGCCTTCCGGGCCTGTTCTTCTGTCAGCCGTTTGTTGATCTCCCTGTAAGGCATATCCCACAGAACTCAACTCAGACCTTCCCAGCAGAAACCCCTCCCCACTATCCCTCAAGCCTGGTAAGTGCACAGTGAGTTAGCGCACAGGACCGGCCCTTCAGAAACAACTTCCCCAAGCTGCCGAGACCCATCGTGGTTGGCACATTGATAGGGGTATAATCCAACAGTGTGAATGGTGGGAGAAGCATCCCCTCCCTTAGTGTGGATCTCTCTCACAGTGTGCCACCCCCAAAGTGTGAATTTCCCTCAGTATTGCCCCCACTTTTTTTATACAACATATAAAACTTCATTCAAATACAAAGGTTAATGGTTACTGAATTCAAATGCAATACAGTTATTACCATCAATAATGCACTAAATTCCCACAATTCCTGGAAATCTCTCCTTGTACCCATAATGATCACATGCTCCCACTCCAAGGCACCCTGGCACAAATGTAACCCCGGAAGAGGGACAGAAATCTATTGCATGGTACTGCCCTGTGCAACACCTTCCACACAGGTCCCCAATGTACAGGGGGAAACCCCTGCATAGGCAGACTTCCACCGACACTCCCTCTCACCACTTGATTGTAAGACAGACTGCCAAGGGAGGCGAGGGAAATGAAGTTAAAAGAGTGCAAGAGCAGCCCGTTCAGGAACTGTTTTGGTGCATTATGGCACCATCGCGGCTCAGTGGTCATCTCTGTGAGGCTGCTCATGCTGGAAGATGCAAACAACAGGAATTCTGCAGATGCTGGAAATTCAAGCAACACACATCAAAGTTGCTGGTGAAATGCGAAGTTGTTGCTGGCCTGCTGCGTTCACCAGCAACTTTGATGTGTGTTGCATGCTAGAAGATCTTGGGATTTGGGTCCCACAAGCTCCTCCAGTGGAGTAGGGGTTGGCGCAGTGGGAACCACTCCACACCCCTAAGCCAGATCTGCACCCTCCATGCCGGGATGGGAAACAAACTATTCTGCAGCCCAAGCATCGCTCCTGCAGGTACAGGAGCACTCTAACCAGAGGAAACCCTACCCCAGACCCGCAATAGCTCCCAGCAAAATCCTGGCAGCTTCTGCATAGCTGTCTGCCTGGTGCTTGCCACAGGAAGCCACATACCCTCCTGTAGGTAGTTCTCCCAGCGAAGAAACTGTGTCACCGGCGTGAGCTACATTGGAGGGTACTCAGTGTACATATATCTCCGCAGGGTCCTGAAGCAGAGGACCACCAGCTGGGTCTTTACGCACATCAGTGACTGACTGCCCTCCGCAATAGGAATACTCAGAGACCCAATGCTTCCTGTTCCTCCAGACACCCACAAACAATTTCTGGGCCCTGTCGAAAAATACAGTGGGCAGGACTAAAGTGACCAGCTGATACCAAAGCATGGAGGCTACCAGTTGGTTAATGACCAACATCCTGCCCTGTTCGAGATTGTGTGGAGCAAACCTGACTAGCATCCTGGCCAGGCAGAGATTTTTGACTCTAAGTCCCACTAGTTCACCAGCTAAGTCTCCACAGTGGAGCCTGGGTAGACCTCCAGACAGAGGAGGTGGGTGGTGCTCCACACAAGTGGTCTTAGCTCCTCTGGCAGGAAGTCCAAACCCCCACTGACCCACTAAAAGACCAGACCACTTTCCCCAGCTGACTCTGGCAGAGGACAGCTAAGAAGATCCGCTGGTGGTCTCGCACAGCCAGGGTCGGTGATCATCATCACCATAAGCCAAAAGGACTACCTTCATCTGCGGCTCATGCAGAACTAGACCTGTCAACTGCTTCCAAAGGTGGCACAATAAAGGCCGTACACAGACAGTACAGTTGCCTTGTCATTGGCAGCCTCTCTCAAAGCAAAAAGCATGCCATCAAGGATCCATTAACACTCAACAGGCCTTCCGCAGCAGTGTACATCAGATGGACATGTGTGATAAAATGTAGTCTGAGTCCAAATGCGCACAGAGTCCCAAGGAGGTAGACATGATCCACCCTGACCAAGCCAGCCTCATGGGACAGATGGATCAGGTCCTGGATGAGGTGGATATTGTCCTGAATGGACTGGTCTGGGTGGATCATTTGGGCCAGCACGGAACCCAGCTGATCAGCCATTGCCTGGGCAAAGATCTTATCTTTGGTGCACGGGAGAGACACTGGGTGCCAATTCCTCAGGTGGCAAATATCCCCCTTCTTTGGAAGCAGGACCCTGACCACCCTACGCCAAGAGAGGGTGTTTCACCTGTCATTAAGCTTTCACCCAGGATCCTGGAGTAATCAGCACCCTGTATGTCCCAGAAGACCCTGTTGAATTCCACAGGCAACCTGTCCAAGCCAGGGGACTTACGTCCCCATAGCTGGTTAAGGACACTTGTCAGTTCCTCCAGTGCTAGAGTAAGTCCAGTCGCTGGACAGCATTTGGGCTGACCCTTGGAAGCTCTTCCCACAGCACTTCCTGTACCTCCTCACTTGATGAGTCTGGCAAGAACAGGGTCACATAAAATGGGCGAACTTCGTGAACAATTTGCGCTGTTAGAGCCATCCTCTTCTAGCAACTCCACAAGTTGCCTGCACACACCACTACATTTCTCCACAGAGTAAAAGAAGGCACTTCTGCCAAAGTAGTGGGTTGGTCCCCTGTGGTTGGGGTCAGCTGAAACTCCAGGTCAAGCAGCTCTTTCTCAAACCGCTCGATTTGGGACACCCGTTTTGCCCATGTCCCACCAGAGTTTCAGGGAGGGGAAACCCCTCTGCTCTCCCCTCCAAATTTCCCAGAACAAACAGAACGAGAGTCAGAATCGGTCATCCTCCAGCAACTGGTTGATGAAATGTCAATATGCAGACCCCATCCATGTAGGCAGTGGGTTAATCTCCACCTGCACCAGACGGTGGTCTGAGAAGAACACTGGCCACATAGAGGCCACAGACAACCAGGAGACATGCATTCTGGAAACGTGTGCCCCAGCAAGTCATGACCCTCCCCTCCCCCACCTCCTGTCATCCTGGAGGAGGCACAGGAGACAGGGTGCAGGTTCTGCCAGACGTCAGCCAAATCATAAGACCGAACCAAAGCAAACTCTCTCTGAGGTTACAGTTGAAATCACCCCAAGGACAATGCACACTTTTCTATCAATGGAGCCAACAGCACAGCTGTCTCATGAAACAAGAATGCCTACATTGGGTGGGACTTCTTAATAACGTCCATCGAAGGGCATGGTGAGATGGAGCAGGCTCATTAACTTTCAATATCTCAGGCTGCTATTTCAGAGAATCTCTGTGGGTTTCCTGCAGGAAGCTCTCTGTTCCCTACAGACCGAGAGATGCTGGAACGTACTGAAAGACTCTCTGTCACCATTTATATTATTACTCACTATTGTGGCCTTCATGATTGTGCTACAAACCCTTGCCAATGCGCTGGCTAGCGGGAGCAGGCTTCCTTACCGTGTGTCTATGCATCCCGAACAGAGCTTTCAGGAGCTCCTTAAATGGCATTGCTCCTTTCTAACCACGCCCACCTCCTTCCCCTTTGTTTTAAGGATGGTGTGGACAGATTGCACAACCCCAGGCAGGTTGGTCCATCAGTCAGTGGCTAGTCGGACTTTATGCTGTCTGCCAAGACTCAGCAACAAACTCTCAAATTTCTTTCACAGTAACAGTCTGAAACTCACTGCCAGGGACGAGCTCCTCTGCCATCCCTGCTTCGAGAGTCTTCCTCATTCCTGTCTCTTCATCCCAGGTCACCCACATCGCCCCTGTCTCTTTCCTACACGCTCACCCCACTACTGGAAGCAGCCTGTCGAGTGGGCCCAACCTCAGGACTAGTGCTAGGAGGAGAAAACTCTCTCCCCTCTCCCCCCGACCCTGGATTGACAATAACACCCATGAAGGGCAGGTCTGGCCCCTAGCTAAGGTGCCTCACACCCCCAGTATGGATATCCCAATGGTCTCCTCAAAGTCCGAGAGAAGGGTGTCACTTGCCTTGGTCGCCCACCTCTAGGGTAACATGTGGAGGACCCTCAACCTCCCCATTCATTAGGACCCAGATACCCTACCGTCTGAGGAGGATGGTGACCCAGGAGTATTCCACACCCTGTCAGACCCTGGGGCCCAACAACCTCCGGAAGGGAACTTTGCTTCCATGGAGACTGCAATCCCAAAAACTGCCACCCTGGACACAAGCAACCCGCTGTCATCAACAAAAATCCCCCCATCCAACAGCGACATTCTTTGAACACACCACCACAAAATCTATCCCCTTAGTCAGTTCCCAATGTACAGATTCAGAGGAAATGTACCTCCTCCTTTATGTTTTGCCAATCAGCACCAGAACCTCCCTCACAGCTTCTCCAAGGCTTTGCTGAGCCACCGAGATATCTGTGCCCTCCAGGTTAGGCCTAACGGAAACCCCTGGCTCCTTCTCCTGCAGCAGAGAGGTCTGGAGATGTTTCTTTTCTCTTATTCTTCCTGCCCTTTACCTCAACCCACCTTGCCAACTGTACTGTGTTCATCCCCACCCTACAGGGGCAGGAGAGGCAACAGTGGGAGGAGCTGTGTGGTGCCCTCCCCTGCCACCATGGTGGATTTGGTGGTGAGGGTAATTCTTATGAATATGTCCAAACTCCTTGCAGGCGTGGCATCATGGCCAGCCTATAGTCCAGCAGATCCCTCAGCATTCCCCGGCTGTTCCATCTCCACAAGTACCACACGGTGGAAGGTAAACACATGTCCAAAATCACCTCTGTCTGGTTTGAGCAGTATAGCGGTGACCGATGACAACACCTCACCCACAGAATGCAGCTGAGGGAGGAGGTGAAGGTGCATTCAGAGGGTCACTGTTACTGCTCTACCAGCATGAAGATCCCTTCCGTTTTCACCCCTACTCAGGGCCAGGGACAGCTCTAGCGAATCGTAGGTAGAAAAGGGACTTTTGGTACATCTTGCTGATCTCAATAATGTGTCCATCTCCACCCACAGACAAAGTCATAATAGCTAACTTCTCAGCACTCCATCATGAAGGGTTATCACATTGTACCACGTTTTACAGAGTTATCAGTTTGAAAGTTGTAGCTCTAAAGGAGTTCTTCTACCAGAAGCTATGGCTCCTGTGTAGGGACTAGGTCCCGCCATTATGGAGCTGCAGCCCGCCATGTTAAAGCCCCACAAAGGCTGCGATCAAAATGTCACTGAATTAACACAGTCACAGCACTTAGCAGTCTTTCAAAGAGCAGTTTTGAGAAGAGAGAAAGGACAGGTATCTCCTCCAGACAGGCAGGAAAGTCTGTGCAATGAAACTTCAGCACTGACCCTGCCGATGCACAACCGGGCCACCCCAATGCTCCTCTGTCCACACAAAAGTCCAAGGATTAACCATAAAACTCTTCTGGTCATCCTAGCCGGGTGGGAGAGGTTTAGCAGCCAGAGAAATTCATTCCAGCTCACTAAAAGTTGCAGAGATGAACCTTCACAAGCCACCAGCCACTGTTGATGGAGCAGACTCAACAACCTCAGGAAAGCCACCTTGCTCTGAGAAGAAAACTGCTGCAGTCCACAGCCAAAAATGAGACACCTCTCTCCTACATCTTCCTCTGTGCTCGTCACTGTTTCTCAGGGTTTATTTCTGAAATAAATCAATTTTTTCCAGATAGCTCACACATGACACAGTATGATCCTCCCTCAGTACCATCCCTCTCACAGTGTGACCCTTCCTCAACTCCAGTGTGCACACTCACAGGATGTTTTCCAGGGATTTTGGTCTGATGAAGATGGCGATAGGGTGAAGATGTGCTGCCTGCAATCTCCGCACTGCGTTAGCTGACACATCCAGGATACAGTGCTTGCCCTGTGGGGAAAAGACAGGTGTTGTTACTGTGTGAGCGCAGGGTGAGCAGGGAATAGGTTGGAGGAGAAACACCTCATACTCAGTCTGGGTAGCTTCAAATCTGATGGCATGAACATCAATTACTTTAATTTCCAGTAATTTCTTGCCCCTTCTTTTCCTTTTACCTGCCCATCACCTGCCTCTGGTTCCCCTCCTTCTTCCCCTTCTCCCATGGTCCACTCTCCTCTCCTATTAGATTCCTCCTACCTCTTCCACTTCATCTAGTTCCCCAACCCATGTACCTTCGCCTCCACTGGACTCCTGCCAGCTTGTACTCTTTCCCCCTTCCCCACTTTCATATTCTGGTTTCTGCCTAACACATAGGAGCAGTATTAGGCCATTCAGCCCATCAAGTCTGCTCTGCCATTTCCCTCAGCCTCATTCTCCTGCCTTCTCCCATAACCTTTCATGCCCTGACTAATTAAGAACCTATCAAACCCCACCTTAAATACACACAATGACCTGGCCTCCACAGCTGTGTGGCAATGAATTCCACAGATTCACTACCCTCTGTCTAAAGAAATTCCTCCTTATCTCTGTTCTAATGGATGTCCTTCTATTTTGAAGTTGTGCCCTCTGGTCCTGGACTCCCCCACTAAAGGGAACATCCTTTCCACGTCCACTCTATGTTTGACTTTCAACATTTGATAGGTTTCAATAAATGAGATTCCCCCTCATTTTTCTAAATTCCACTGAGTACAGCCCAGAGCCATCAAGTGCTCCTCGAACGCAGAAACAATTTTGTGAACCTCTTTTGCACTCTCTCCAATGTCAGCACATCCTTTCCTAAATAAGGGGTACAAAACTGCTCACATTACTCCAGGTGAAGCCTCACCAGTGACTTATAAAGCCTTTGCACTACGTCCTTGTTTATATATTCTAGTCCTCTCAAAATTAGAACATAGAAGAGTACAGCACAGGAACAGGCCAATTGGCCCACAATGTTGTGCTGAACCAGCTAAAAAACAAATCAAAACCACCCAGAACTAATCCTTCCTATCCACACCATGTCCATTTCCCTTCACCTTCCTTGTATCTCGTGCCTATCCAAACATCTCTTAAAAGCCTCTAATATATATTTGGCTCTACCACCATACCAGGCAGCGCATTCCTAGCATTCACGACTCTTTGAGTATAAAACTTACCCATCACGTCCCCCATGAACATACCCCTTCTCACATTCAATATGTGTCCTCTGGTATTAGACATTTCAACCTTGGGAAACAGATCATTTCTGTCTACTCTGTCTATGCCTCTCACAATCTTGTAAACCTCTATCAGATCTCACCTCAGCCTCTGACGCTTCAGAGAAAACAACCTAAGTTTATCCAGTCTCTTGAGATAGCACATGTCCTCTAAACCAAGCAACATCCTGGTAAACCTCTTCTGCACCCTCTCCAAAGCTTCCACATCCCTCCTATAGCAGGGCCTAAGGTTGAGCGAATTGGCTGTTTGGATCAGAACTGGCTTGCTCATTGAAGACAGAGGATGTGGCCTAAGCAGAGTTCTATAAAGTTGCAAATGTAATCTCCTGACTTTTGAACTCAGTGCCTCAACTAATAAAAACAAGCATTCCATAAGCCTTCTTAACCACCTCATTGACCTGTCTAGCCACTTTCAAGGAGCTATGAACCTGGATCCCAAGATCTCTCTGCTCAGCAACAGTGTTTAGAATGTTGCCCTCACAGTGTACTGCCTCCTTGCATTTGCCTTACCAAGGTGCAACACCACATTTATCTGGGTTAAGCTCCATCTGCCATTTCTCAACCCAGATGTGCAAATGATCTATATCATGCTGTATTCTTTGCCAATTCTCTACACTATCTACAACTCCACTCCATAAATTTATTAACCCATCCATCCATATTTTCATCCAGGTCTTTTATATACATTACAAAAAGCAGGGGTTTCAGCATAGATCCCACTAATTACAGACCTCCAGAGGTCCCAGCACAGATCCCCGTGGAACTCCACTAATTACAAACCTGAGCTTGAACAACTCCCTTCAAGTACTACCGTCTGTCTTCCATGCACGAGCCAGTTCTGAATCCAAACAGGCAATTTGCTTGGACCTCATGCTTAGATTAGTAAAAACAGACGCAAAAAACCTATTTAAGATCTCCCCCATTTCCTTTGGTTCCGCACATAGCCGACCACTCTGATCTTCAAGAGGACCAATTTTATCCCAACAATCGTTTTGCTCTTAATATACCTGTAAAAGCTCTTTGGTTTATCCTTCACTTTGTCTGCCAAGGCAACCTCATGTCTTCTTTTAGCCCTCCTGATTTCTTTCTTAAGTATTTTCTTGCACTTCTTATGCTCCTCAAGCACCTTATTTAGTCCCTGCTTCCTATACATGTCATACAACTCCCTCTTCTTCTTTATCAGAGTTGCAATATCCCTTGAGAACCAAGGTTCCTTATTCCCATTCACTTTGCCTTTAATCCTGACAGGCACATACAAATTCTGCACTCTCAAAATTTTTCCTTTGAAGGCTTCCCACCTACCGATCACATCCTTGCCAGAGAACAACCTGTCCCAATCCACGCTCTTTAGATCCTTTCTCATTTCTTCAAATTTGGCCTTCTTCCAGTTCAGAACCTCAACCCTAGGACCAGATCTATCCTTGTCCATGATCAAGTTGAAATTAATGGTGTTATGATCACTGGAACCAAAGTGCTCACCTACACAGACTTCTGTCACTTGTCCTAACTCGTTTCCTAACAGGAGATCCAATATTGCATCTCCTCTAGTTGGTCCCTCTACATATTGATTTAGAAAACTTTCCTTAACACATTTTACAAACTCTAAACCATCTAGACCCTTAACAGTATGGGAGTCCCAATCAATATATGGAAAATTATAATCCCCTACCACTACAACTTTATGTTTCCTGCAGTTGCCTGCTATCTCTCTGCAGATTTGCTCTTCCAATTCTCGTTGACTATTGGGTGGTCTGTAATACAATCCCACTAATGTGGCCATACCTTTCCTGTTTCTCAGCTCCACCCATAAAGACTCAGTAGACAAGCCCTCTAATCTGTCCTGCCTGAGCACTGCTGTAATATTTTCCCTAACAAGCAATGCTACTCCCCCACCTTTCATTCCTCTGCCTCGATCACATCTGAAACATCGGAACCCTGGAATATTAAGCTGCCAGTGCTGCCCCTCCTGTAGCCAAGTTTCACTAATTGCTACAACATCATAATTCCACGTGTCAATCCACGCCCTCAACTCATCCGCCTTCCCCGCAATACTCCTAGCATTGAAATATATACACCTCAGAAGATTTTTACCACCACTCACAATCTTTCTATCGGCGGATTTGCTTAAACTTTCAACATCATTTATTTTCACCCCAGCCACACTGTCAGCTCTGGCATTCTGGTTCCCATCCCCCTGCAAATCTAGTTTAAAGCCTCCCCAATAGCACTAACAAACCTCCCTGAAAGGATATTGGTCCCCCTGTGGTTCAAGTGTAACCCGTCTCTCTTGTACAGGTCCCACCTGCCCCAGAAGAGGTCCCAATGATCCTGAAATCTGAAACCCTGCCCCCTACACCAGTTCCTCAGCCACCTGTTCCTCCTCCAGAGCATCCTATTCCTACCCTCACTGGCACGTGGCACAGGTAGCAATCCTGAGATTACCACCCTCGAGGTCCTGCCAAGCTCTCTATACTCACTCTCCAGGACCTCCTTACTCTTCCTTGCTATGTCAATGGTACCGATGTGCACCACGACATCTGGCTGATCACCCTCCCACTTCAGAATGTCATGCAATCGATCAGAGACATCCTTGACCCTGGCACCCGGGAGGCAACAAACCATCCTGGATTCTCTGTCACGACCAGAGAACCTCCTGTCTGTACCTCTAACTATCGAGTCCCCTATCACTACCACTCTCCTCTTTTTCCACCCTCCCTACTGCACTGCAGAGCCAGACTCCGTGCCAGAGATCCGGCTGCTGCAGCTTGTCCCAGGTAAGTCATCCCCCGCAACTGTATCCAATGCGGTATACTTGTTGTTGAGGGGAATGGCCACAGGGGAACCCTGCTCTGCCTGCCCTTTCCCCTTCCCTCGCCTGACAGTGACCCAATTTCCTGTCCTCTGCTCCTTTGGCGTAACTACCTCCCTGTAGCTACGATCTATAATCTCCTCATTCTCCCAAATGATCCGCAGGTCACCCAGCTCCTGCTCCAGTTCCCTAACGCGGTTTGTTAGGAGCTGCAGCTGGATGCACTTCTTGCAGGTGTCGTTGTCAGGGACACCGGAGGCTCCCTGACTTCCCACATCCTGCAAGAGGAGCATTCCAACATCCTGCCTGGCATTCTCTCTACTCTAAATAATCAGAACAAAAAAAAATTATCCAAACCTACCCTGGCCTCTGCCTGTTCTCGCCGAAGCCTGTTGAGCCAAAGCCGTCCCACTCTGACTCAGTCCACTCCGACGATGGCCGCTGTATATGGTGGTCTGCTTTTAAACCTTGGCGTGCTACGTCACGCGCCTGCGCAGTGCAGACCCTTCTCCCCAAGCAGTGTTTAAAAAGAAACGACTTTTTCTACCCGAGTTCTTCACTCCCTTCTCAGCTGCTTGCTTCGACTGAAACCCACTACATGACCGTGCCAGTTCTGTGGCACAGCAGCAGTCCGACCCTGTGGTGATGCTGGGAATATTCCCCAGTGATTACCTGCTCCGCCACCTCACGCACCGACTGTACGCTGGTCCCATACAGGTGTGTGTTGTACTGGCCTGCCTCGATGAACCTGTGGTTCTGAATATCCTTCTCCATTTGCTCGCGGGACGCTACGAAGTGATAGTCCCGTCCATCCACCTCGTAGTCACGTTTGGTCCGGGTCGTATCTGCGGAGTAACAAGAGAGACGGGTTGGGTTCAATCCACATGCTTCATCCAGAGTTACCCCACTATTCCCATCAAACAGAGACAGCAGAGTTATGTCACTGGCAGCCTCACTGTGGACAGCGAGAATAACTCCCCTCCCCTCGCTGCATTTAAATATGTTCCTGCTGCCTTCAGGCAAAGTTGGTGCAGTTTCGCTTCATTTACTGACCCTATGGAGTGGTTAGTTGCCAGAATCCCTCAGCATAAATTCACGGAAAAAAGACTCCAGTGTGTGAGCTGACCTTTGTGGATTTTCTCTACCCTAGTCTCTGGCTCAGACAAAGCAAGATCCCACTCTGTGACACTAGCAGTTTACATGTAATGGGATCAGACAGAGGCCAATGTCAAACTCACGTGGAACACAGGATCCAAATTTGTCTGGGAATTCGGAGAGCAGGTCATCGTTCACCCTGTCCTTGGTGGGACCCAGAATGATGATAGGGCGAGCATAGTGCACTGCAGGAGGAGGACAGAGAGACTTAAGCTCCCCAGACAGACATTCATCCCCTCCAGCGATCTCACTGATCCAATGTTGCGAAGCAAGCACACATACCCTGCGTGCAAACATTGACAATCCCACACACACATATCACCCACACCCGCACACAGGGTGTCGTCCTGAGCACAGTACAAACTTGGCTGTACATACACTGGGTTTGGAGATGGTGACTGTCCCTTTGGCTCTGAGAGTTCCTTCTGTTTCTGATAATAAATCATAACGAGTGAATCTTCGATATTCACCCGAGAGAGAGATGGACAACCTGTTCCTGTGCTGTATTGCCCTATCTTCCCAGGGTGGTATGTCAGTACCACCCCTCCCACAGTGCAATCCTCCCTCAGTACCACCCCTCCCACAGTGGGACCCTCCCTCAGTACCACCCCTCCCACACTGCGACCCTCCCTCAGTACCACCCCTCCCACAGTGCGACCCTCCCTCAGTACCACCCCTCCCACACTGTGACCCTCCCTCAGTACCACCCCTCCCACAGTGGGGCCCTCCCTCAGTACCATCCCTCCACACTGTGACCCTCCCTCAGTACCACCCCTCCCACAGTGGGACCCTCCCTCAGTACCACCCCTCCCACAGTGCGACCCTCCCTCAGTACCACCCCTCCCACACTGTGACCCTCCCTCAGTACCACCCCTCCCACAGTGGGACCCTCCCTCAGTACCACCCCTCCCACAGTGCGACCCTCCCTCAGTACCACCCCTCCCACACTGTGACCCTCCCTCAGTACCACCCCTCCCACAGTGGGGCCCTCCCTCAGTACCACCCCTCCCACAGTGTGACCCTCCCTCAGTACCACCCCTCCCACACTGCGACCCTCCCTCATTACCATCCCTCCCACAGTGTGACCCTCCCTCAGTACCACCCCTCCCAGTGTGACCCTCCCTCAGTACCGCCCCTCCCACAACGACTCTCCCCCAGCACCACCCCTCCCACAGTGACCCTCCCCCAGTACTATCCCTCCCATAGTGGCTCTTCCTCAGCACCACCCCTCCCACAATGGGACACTGTCACCAGATGCTGAGAGGCTGGAACATGAAGGGGGTCAGCATCTCTCACTCACCTTCCATCTGTACAACCGCCTCGTAGCTCAAGACCCGATCGTCACGGCTCCCTGTGGGGAAGGCCCACACGTTAGGTGACATGTCACACTCATCACCCGAAGCCGAGAGCATGAACCACATAGAGGGCGAGACATGGCCGCTTACACACTCCAGCCCCAGCTAATCCGACATGTGAGAAGGGACTGCACTGGAATGATTAACAGGGGAGAGGGAATTCCGGAGACTAGGGTGCAATGGTCAGAGAGGTAGGAATAAGTACTGCGTTGGTATCCTGGAGAAAGCAGGATCTGGTGGAGGGTCACAGTGATGGGGAGGGGGGGAAGAATTGGGGAGGGATGTTTCATAGAGACAGAGAAGTGTGTAGGGGCCAAAGTGGGTTACAGAGATGGAGAGGAGTGCAGAGACCAGGAGGGGTTAGATGTAGGGGCCAGAGGGAATCACCGAGCTGGGAAGGTGTGTACGTACTGGATGGGGTTACAGATTTGGGATGGCATGTAGAGGCTGCAAGGCGTTACATAGAGAGGGGTGTAGGGGGCAGAGAGGGTTACAGAGACGGGGAGGGTGTAAGGGCTGGACCGGGGGAAGGGGGTGTTGACAGAGGTAACAAGGAATGTAGGGATTACAGAGATAGAGAGGGGTGAAACGATAGAGTTAATAGTAGAAGAAGGTGTGATAGGAAGTCATTGGGATTGGAGAGCACTGGACCAATGGGTGAAGAGGTCTCAGAGTGAGTAGGTACAGAGACGGTAGAGAACAGATATGGGCAACAGCAAATATTTGTCCTGCCAGGGGCCTCACAGTGAGAGGGGATGGGCTGCTACTTGAACCCTCCCTAGCACCTAACCCTAGCCCAGGTGTGTGCTCAGGACTGTAGGGAGGCAGATCGACGCTGAGTTGCCCCCACAGCTGCGAGAACAAGTTTGGATGGAGGTGAACATAGGGGTGGGAAAGTGTCCAAAGAAAATATGAACACTTAGGTGGACTGAAACCCATCCCAAGGGCCAGTGAAGGAGCTAGAAACCTAAGCAGCACATCACAGCTCACCTTGTAGACCCACGTCTCCAACACCAGGAATGTCCTGGGCAGCAGAAAGGAAGCAGAGAGTTCATTAGAAGAGGCAAATCATAAACACAAGAGATTCTGCAGATGCTGGGAATCCAGAGTAACACACCCAATGTGCTGGATGAACTCAGCCGGTTAGACAGCGTCTATGGAGAGGAATAAACAGTCGCCATTTTGGGCCAAGGCCCTTCATCAGAACTGGAAAGGAATGGTGCAGAAGCCAGAATAATAAGGTGGGTGGAGGGGGGGGAGGAGAGGAGTACAAGCTGGCAGGTGATAGGTGAGGGAGAAGGTGGGTGTATGGGGGAGAGGTGATGAAGTGAGTGGCTGGGAAGGGATCGGTGGAAGAGGTAAAGGACTGAAGAAGAACATACACTAAAAGCTGGAGGAACTCAGCACATCAGGAGGCATCTATGGAGGAGAACAAACAGTCGGCGTTTTGGGCCAAGACCTTTCATCAAGCTGAAGGAGGAATCTGATAGAAGAGGACAGTGGACCACGGAAGAAAGGGAAGGTTGAGAGGCAGCAGAGGGAGGTGATGGAGAAGAGAAGGGGTAAGAGGAGAGCTAGAATGGGGAATAGGAAAAGAGAGAAGGGGAAGGAGGAAGAAGTTACCAGAAGATAGACAGATCTTTGTTCATTCAGCAGGTTTGAGGCTACTCAGGTGGAAGATGAGGTGTTGCCCCTCCAACTCGAGTTTGGCCTCTTCATGGCAGTAGAGGAGGACTGACATGTCAGAATGGGAATGGGAGGAGAATTCAAATGGGTGGCCACCATGAAATCCTGCCTGTTGTAGCGAATGGAGCAAAAGTGCTAAACAAAGCAGTCCCCCCAATCTGTACTGAATAGGGTCTCTTCCTCCTTATGAAACTTTGACTTTTTATTCTTCTGCATAGAAGCTACCTAACTTGTTATGTTCCTCCAGCATGCTCTATGGGTCATTAGACGAAGGCAACTATTGTTCACCTGCCCTTCCATCCAACAGCTGCACTCCTGGCAGGCTCTCACCAAGAAGCCACAAGTCCAACGTTTCCCAGCTGCCAAACCGCAAGCATCTGCTCTGGCTGACCTCAGTATTCAGTTGCACGCCTTGTGCTTTAGTCTGCTGAGGTCACTGCTTGGAAGCGATGCTCTCTCGGGAATCTGCATCAAGAGCATGTGAATTGGGTGGAGCAGCAGGTGAACCTCACAACCCCAAAGACCCAGGTTTGATCTTGACCTCCAGTGCTGTCTATGTGGAGTTTGTATGCTCTTCCTGTGAGCATGTGTCTTTCCCTCGGGAGCTCTGGTTCCCTCCCACATCCCAATGATGTATGTTAATTAGCTGCTGTAAATTGCCCCAGTACTGAAAAAGCCCTTGGGGTTCACTTTCACCTTAACTGCTAGAGCAACCTCTTTAGCCCTCCTAATCTCCCTTTAAAGTATTCTCTTGCATTTCTTCTACTTGGATCTTTATTCTTTGGAACAAAGAAGGTTGAGGGGGGACTTGATAGAGGTATTTAAAATTATGAAGGGGATAGATAGAGTTGACATGGTTAGACTTTTTCCATTGAGAGTGGGGGAGATTCAAACAAGAGGACATGAGTTGAGAGTTAAAGGGCAAAAGTTTAGGGGTAACATGAGGAGGAACTTCTTTACTCAGAGAGTCGTGGCTGTGTGGAACAAGCTTTCAGCAGAAGTGGTTGAGGCAGGTTCGATGTTGTCGTTTAAAGTTAAATTGGATAGATACATGGACAGGAAAGGAATGGAGGGTTATGGGCTGAGTGCAGGTCAGGGGGACTAGGATAGGGTAAGATTTCGGCACAGACTAGAAGGGCTGAGATGGCCTGTTTCCGTGCTGTAATTGTTATATGGTTACATAGTTACTCCAAGTGCCTCGTTTGATCCTAACTGCCTATACCTGATGTACACTACCTTTTCTTTACCAGTATCAGTATCCCTTGATAGTCAAGGCTCCATAAGCCTTGTCTTTTGTGATCACAGGAACATACAGATTCTGTACTCTCAATATTTTACCTTTGATGGCCTACCACTTACCAAGCATCCCTTTGCCAGAAAACAACCTACCCAATCCACATCTACCAGATCCCTTCTGATACTACCAAAATTGGGCTTTCTCCATTTTAGAATCTTAAACAGAGGACCTGACCTAGCCTTCTCTAATTATAGTCATATAGAAGTACAGCACAGAAACAGGCTTTTCGGCCCATTTAGTTCATGCCAAAACTTTAAGCTGCCTACTCCCATCGACCTGAACTGAGACCATAGACCTTCATACCTCTACTATTATTGTACCTATCCAGACTTCACTTACGTTGAAATCAAGGTCACATGCACCACTTGCACTGGCAGCTCGTTCCACACTCTCACCACCCTCTGAGTGAAGAAATTTCCCCTCATCTTTCCCTTAAATATTTCAGCTTTCACCCTTAACCCATGACCTCTAGTTGTAGACTCACCCAACCTCAGTCGAAAAAGCCTGCTCGTATTTACCCTATCTATACCCCTCATAATTTTGTATAACTTGGTCAAACCTCCTCTCAATCTTCTACGTTCTAAGGAATACAGTCCTTTCCTATTCAATCTTTCCTTATAACTGAGGTCCTCCAGAGCCAGCAACATCCTTGTTTACATTTTTCCTGTAGGTAGGTGACCAAAACTGCACACAGTACTCCTAATTAGGCCTTACCAATATCTTATACAACTTCAACATAACATCCCATCTCCTGTACTCAATACTTTGACTTATGAAGGCCAATATGCCAAAAGCTTTCTTTACAACCCTATCTACCTGTGATGCCACTTTCAATGAATTATATACCAGTATTCCCAGATCCCTCTATTCTACCACACACCTCAGTGCCCTACCGCCCACTGTGTAAAACCTACCCTGGTTAGTCCTACTGAAATGCAAAACTTTGCACTTGTCTGCATTAAATTCTATCTGCAATTTTTCCGCCCATTTTTCCAGCCAATGCCTCTGCAAGCCATGATAGCACTTCTTGCTATGCACTACACCCCCAATCTTGGCGTAATTGCAAATTTGCTGATCCAGTTGACCACATTATCATTGTTGATATAGATGACAAACAACGGATCCAAATAAACTCTTCTTGGGCTTCCAGCCAAGTACAGGCATCAATTATAACTAATGTTTAAATGACAAACTCCGCTATCTTCATCAAGTAAGATGAAGAGAGTGGAGTTTGTCATCAAAACATTGGTTATAATCAATACTTGTAGCAGGCTAGAAGCTTGAGGAGAGTTTATTTGGCATATACGCCGGGAAAGCACTGAATCTCTTTTCAACAACGGACCCAGCACCGATCCCTGCGGCACTCCACTAGTCACAGCCCTCCAGTCAGAGAGGCAACCATCTACTACCACTCTCTGGCTTCTCCCACAAAGCCAATGTCTAATCCAATTTACTACTTCATCTTGAATGCCGAGTGACTGATAACGTGGTCAAGTGGATCAGAAAATTAATAGATGACACCAAGACTGGAGGTGTAGTGGACAGCGAGGAAGGCTATCAAGGCTTGCAGTGGGATCTGCATCATCTGGAAAAATGGCAGATGGAATTTAATGCAGACTAATCTCTTATGCAGGACCTTGTCAAATGCCTTGCTAAGTTCCACGTAAACAACATTCACTGCCTTGCCTTCATCCCCTTTCCTGGTAAACTTCCTCGAAAAAACTCTATAAGATTGTTTAGACATGACCTACCATGCTGACTATCCTTAATCAGTCTATGTCTATCCAAATTCTTATATATCCAGTCCCTAGAGTAACTTACAGTCCAATAACTTACCCACAACTGATGTCAGACCCACTGGCCTATAATTTCCTAGTTTATGCTTAGATCCTTTCTTAAACAGCGGAACAACATTGAATAATCTTGAAACGGATGGAATTATGATCACTAAATCCAAGTGTTCTCCTACACACTGACATTATCTTCCCAGAGCCTCTGCAGTCAGACTGCTGGATCCCAAGTGCCTGAAGCCAAAAAGATCAGAGTTCTTCCCCTTCAGTGAAAACTGACGAAACAGACCCAAAAGATGGATTGACTCCAGGCTCTGGCAATGGGCCACGAGGGCCTATCATTGGAGTTGGAGATCCGTTCATCAGGAAGGTCAAGACCCAAACTGGTGTAGTCCAATATTAGAAGCCCACCGCACATATCTGTGTGCAGTTCCACGAAACACTGTGGGCATGATATGTCGTACTGGAAAGTGTGGCGACACTTATAGGCTACCCCCAGCATATCATCAGGTTAGATCATAAGATAAAGGAGCAGAAGCAAGCCATTTGGCCCATCAAGTCTGCTCTGCCATTTCATCATGGCTGATCCATTTTCCCTCAGCCCCAGTCTCCTATCTTCTCCCATATCTCTTCATGCCCTGACTAATCAAGAATCTATTAACCTCTATCTTAAATATACCTAGTGACTTGGCCTGCTCAATCACTTGTGGCAATTAATTCCACAAATTGCCACAATTTCTTTAACTCCCTGGTTAAAGAAATTCCTCCTCACCTCCGTTCTAAATGGATATCCCTCTACTCTGGGGCTGTGTCCTCTGGGCTTGGCTCCCGACCCCCCCAAATCATAGGAAACATCCTCTCCACATCCGATAGATTTCAATGAGGTCCCCTCCTCATTTTTTCTGAATTCCAGTGAGTAGAGGCTCAGGGCCATCAAACACTCCTCATATTATAACCCTAACACGAACAACACATTTCACTCTATGCTTTGATGTACAGGTGACAAATGAATCTGATCTTTTACCTGAAGCAGGCCCAGTGCCATTTCTCTGCTCCCCCACCCCCACAGACACAGACTGACCCAACTAAATGGTTCCAACATCAAAAGGGAGGGTTTTCATTCAAATCAGCAGACACAGGAAACTGCAGATACTGGAATCTGCAACAAGAAGTAAGCAGCTGGGGAATTCGACAGATACAGCAGCATCAGAGGAGAGACCTTTCAATGGCATTGACAACACCCCTCATCCCCCCATCCTCACCACAGGCTGAACCCAACACCTTCCTTACCCGTTCCTTGCCCTTTAGTCTCGGCCACTCCTTCCTCTCAACCCTGCAATTGAAACAAACAGTCATTGACACCACAGTTCATATGAGTGAGAGAATGCCCCTCCCACAGTGTGACCTTCCCTCAGCACTGTCCCTCGCTCAGTATCACCCCAGAGGGTGTGACACTCCCTCAATATCACCCCTCCCATTGTATGACTCTCCTTCTGTACTGTTACCTTTTTTTAAAACAAATATACAAAACTTTATTCAAATACAAAAGACATGCAAAGATTAGGGTTTGCAATAGAGTTATTAAATTTAAATTACAGTTACTACCATCTATAATGCACTCAATTTCCCAGGGGACCCACCATTCCTGGCTATCCCCCACTGAACCTATAATGATTGTATGCTCACTCTCCAAGGACACCCCGGCTTGAATGTGGCACCGGAAAAGGGGCAGGAGTCGGTTTGGGTACAGCACTCGACAGCCCCACTAACTGGACCCACAAATGGCCACCTTGGCCAGGCCCAGGAGCAAGCTACAGGATATCCTCTGAGTGACCAGACCCCCACTCCCCCCACCCCTGTACTGGGTGCCCATAAACTAGGAGTGTGGGGCTGTACTGCAGCCCCTTCAGATATTCAAACAGGAGCTGCAACCTCTCACACTCCATGCAGACATGACTCCCCCCGTCCACAGAAAGGACAGGTGGACGGGGTATCAGTGAACCTGATCAGGAATCTATGGCTGATTCTGTGGGTTCCCAATGTACAGGGGAAAAGCCTTGTATAAAGAGCCTTCCACCGGGGGCCGCTCTCATCACGTAATGCTAAGACAGATGGCCACGTGTATGCCGACAGCAGGCGAGGGCAATAAAGTGAAAAGTGTGCAAGAGCTGCCCGTACAGGAACTGTCTCGGTGCTTTGCGGACGGCACACTGGGTATCTCCACGAGGTGACTCATGCTGTGTGGGACCAGCTCCCAGAGGAAATCTCAGGGTTTGGATCTGGTGAGCACCTCCAGTTGAGCAGGGACTGGCATAACCAGAGCCACTCTGCATGCACTGCAACGGGATGGAAAGTGGTCCCTTTCATGGCCTGAATGCCACTCTCTGCAAGCGCAGGAGCCCTTTCACCGGAGGAGACTCTAGACCCGCCATAGTTCCTGGTAAAAGCCTGGCAGCTCCCACATAGCAGAGTGCCTGAAGCCCTCTTCCAGGAGTTGAGTATCCTCCTAAGGGCAGTGCCCCCAGCGAAAGCAGTGCCACCTTGGAGGGTGCTCAGTGTACAGGCATCTCTGTAGGGTCCTGAGGCAGAGAGCTGCCAACTGGGTACGTACATATGTACACACACACACACGTGACTACCGCCCTTCGTAACTGGAAGACTGAGGATAGCAGCCTCCTATTGCCCAAAAGAAGTCTATCAACCTTCTCTGGGTCCTGGCGATAACTACAAATACAGTGCTATGTAGAACAATTTTTGGTGCCTGAACCCCCCCTACCCCAAGACTCCAATGGAGGAATGGGTCCTGTGGCTCCAGGCCCCTGGTTGGTGATGAGATCAGACTCTGCTGCCCCTCCAGCTACTCGCAAGATCTGGCCGCACTCCCCCTTTCCCTGCAGCCCAAACAGCCGTTCGCCATACCTCCTCTTGCTGGGGATGAAACCGATCTCTTCGCTTTCTCCATCTGAGTGCACCTTGCGGGCCTGCCACCACTCCTCGTCTGAGGCGTCAATGACATGCAGGATGTCCCCAAAGTGGAAGCTGAGGGCTTGGCTGAGGAAGCCACAGTCCTTCGTCTTGTCATAATCAAAGAGGGCCCTGTGGTAGAACCAGAGGTGAACAGAGATTACTTCAGACATGGGGCTGTGCAGTCACTGAGAGAGACAACTCCTACCACTCACACAACTACTGGACTCTACTCCCCTCCACCCAAGCCACATCAGGACATGGTAGATGGAATGTGTGAGGGTCAGAGGTTGGACGTATTGTTGGAGCAAGGTACAGGTCGACGAGGGAGTGATTACAGGGTAGCGCTGGACTCCAGGACAGCTTCTAACCCCATTGAAAAGACCTCTTAGAACATAAAGATGAACTCTAGATCTCCCAATCTACCTTGGTAGTGTAGGGCTAGTGTAATACTTTTCCTGACACTGTCTGTATGGGGTTTCAATGCTCTCCATGCTAATATTCCTTGTAATGGATGGTTGGATGCCATGGTGTGTAGTGACAAGCACAATCGCTTTACAGCATCAGCGATCAGAGTTAATTCACACCACTGTCCGTGTGGTGTTTGTATGTTCTCCCCATGACTGTGTGGGTTTCTTCTGGGTGCTCCAGTTCCAAGGTTAGGGTTAGTGAATTGTGAGCATGCTATGTTGGTGTCAGAGCTTCAGAGCTGCCCCCAGCAGACTGTCCTGATTGTTGATGTAAATGACACATTTCACTGTGTTTCAGTGTACTGTACTTGTGACAATTAAAGCTAATCTTGAAAATCTTATCTATTACCTCATGTTGGCCCTTGTGCCTTGCTATCTGCCTGCACTGCACTTTCTCAGTAACTGTGACACTTTATTCTGCATTCTGTCACTGCTTTTCCCTGGTTCAGTCTCAATGCTGTGAAACGATCTGGATGGATGCCGTGAAGTCACCGGTATTTGTTATTGTCACAGATTGGCAGCTTTTGTTTGTGCCATCCATAAGCACACCAAAGAAAATGCAGAATAAAGTGTCACGGTTACAGTGAAAGTGCAGGCAGGCAACGGCCATGATGGGGCATACTGGGAGATGAAGGGATGGGGTGATGGGGTGGGCAGGGTGGATGAGAGCATCCGGAGGAGCAGCAGGGCAGCGATGGGCGGTTCGCTCTCACCGGATGTAGAAGACTCGTTTGTGGTTACTGCGCAGCGAGCTGGTCCCTGAGCCAATGCTACTGTTCATCAGCTGTTCCCGCAGGTCGTGGATCTTCGCCTCAAACCGGCTGTACTCTGGCAGTGAGGAAGGAATGGTGAACACAACCAGCGGCTCAGGGGCTCCCCCCGCCCAATGGCCCTGCAGCTCCCTCATTCCTCGGCACGGGTTCCCCGAGTGTCACCACCTTAGGCAGTGCCGGGGAGTGAGGTTGCAAGTGTAAGGACAGACCCCTCCCACACACAGCAAAGTCCACCACTCTCACATTCATCCTCACCAACTGCCCTCACCTAAACCCAACCTCGCCCTTCCACCACGCTCGCTCTCGCCCACTACTCTCATTCTTCATCCCTCGCCTGCTGCTCACACCATGACTCTCACTCTTGGTCATATTCACCAGCCAAGTCCGCACCCTCACCTACCACCCTCGCCTTTAGCTTTTATTCTATCCTTTGCCCTCCCGCCCCCAGCAGTACCCACCACTCTTGCCCTTGCCCTGACCTTGACACTCACCCTCCATCCTTTGCCTCACCTCCCAGATCATACTGTTGCGTTGGCCATATTCACCACCTCATCCCTCATTCCCCACCATGCCCCTCAGCTGTACCCACCCCAGCCTCACCCTCACCCTCACCCTGGGTCCTACCTTCTGGCTTGTACTGAGCAATGATGGTCACGGTCTGTCCTGCATTTTTCAGCGCAGCAGCAGCCTGCTCGTGGGTGGCATTCCGCAGGTCCACTCCGTTCACCTGCCAGCGACGAGGAGCAGGGGTCAGCATACAGGGACCACCAGTTAGACACTCAAGGGGCAGGGGAAGGCCATTTCTCTCTCCCTTCAGTGCTTGCCATGTGGCAGAGAGAGGAAGATTAAAATAGTGATGCCCGTGACTCTTTTGGTGTTAGAGATCATATTTGGGAGCACAAGATGGATTATTGTGGGCCAGTAACTGTTCTGGGATGGTCCACCTGCAGCCTCTCTGTGCCCGTCACCTACCCCTTCCCCGTCTCCCCACCACATGATGCAATCCCCTCGCTGCCTCTATGACCCCCTTCCTTTGGCCCCTATGCCCTTCTCTGTCTCTGTAACTCCCTCCATCCCCTAAAACATAGAAACATAGAAAATAGGTGCAGGAGTAGGCCATTCGGCCCTTCGAACCTGCACCGCCATTTATTGTGATCATGGCTGATCATCCAACTCAGAACCCCGCCCCAGCCTTCCCTCCATACCCCCTGACCCCCGTAGCCACAAGGGCCATATCTAACTCCCTCTTAAATACAGCCAATGAACTGGCCTCAACTGTTTCCTGTGGCAGAGAATTCCACAGATTCACCACTCTCTGTGTGAAGAAGTTTTTCCTAATCTCGGTCCTATAAGGCTTCCCCTTTATCCTCAAACTGTGACCCCTCGTTCTGGACTTCTCCAACATCGGGAACAATCTTCCTGCATCTAGCCTGTCCAATCCCTTTAGGATTTTATACGTTTCAATCAGATCCCCCCTCAATCTTCTAAATTCCAACGAGTACAAGCCCAGTTCATCCAGTCTTTCTTCATATGAAAGTCCTGCCATCCCAGGAATCAATCTGGTGAACCTTCTTTGTACTCCCTCTATGGCAAGGATGTCTTTCCTCAGATTAGGGGACCAAAACTGCACACAATACTCCAGGTGTGGTCTCACCAAGGCCTTGTACAACTGCAGTAGTACCTCCCTGCTCCTGTACTCGAATCCTCTCGCTATAAATGCCAACATACCATTCGCCTTTTTCACCGCCTGCTGTACCTGCATGCCCACTTTCAATGACTGGTGTATAATGACACCCAGGTCTCGTTGCACCTCCCCTTTTCCTAATCGGCCACCATTCAGATAATAATCTGTTTTCCTATTTTTGTCACCAAAGTGGATAACCTCACATTTATCCACATTAAATTGCATCTGCCATGAATTTGCCCACTCACCCAACCTATCCAAGTCACTCTGCATCCTCTTAGCATCCTCCTCACAGCTAACACTGCCACCCAGCTTCGTGTCATCCGTAAACTTGGAGATGCTGCATTTAATTCCCTCATCCAGGTCATTAATATATATTGTAAACAACTGGGGTCCCAGCACTGAGCCTTGCGGTACCCCACTAGTCACCGCCTGCCATTCTGGAAAGGTCCCGTTTATTCCCACTCTTTGCTTCCTGTCTGCTAACCAATTCTCCATCCACATCAATACCTTACCCCCAATACTGTGTGCTTTAAGTTTGCACACTAATCTCCTGTGTGGGACCTTGTCAAAAGCCTTTTGAAAATCCAAATATACCACATCCACTGGTTCTCCCCTATCCACTCTACTAGTTACATCCTCAAAAAATTCTATGAGATTCGTCAGACATGATTTTCCCTTCACAAATCCATGTTGACTTTGTCCGATGATTTCACCGCTTTCCAAATGTGCTGTTATCACATCCCCACCTTTGTAAATGTCTTTGGCCCCAACACCCCTCCCTCTCTCTGTAACCCCCTCCCTGGCCCCAATATCCCTCCCTGTCTCTGTAACCCCCCTCCCTGGCCCCAACACCCCTCCCTGTCTCTGTAACCCCCTCCCTGGCCCCAACACCCCTCCCTCTCTCTGTGACCCTCCCTCTGGCCCCAATATCCCTCCCTGTCTCTGTAACCCCCTCCCTGGCCCCAACACCCCTCCCTCTCTCTGTGACCCTCCCTCTGGCCCCAACACCCCTCCCTCTCTCTGTAGCCCCCTCCCTGGCTCCTACCCCCTCCCTGTTTCTGTGACCCTCTCTGGCCCTACACCCCTCCCTGACTAAGACACCAATCTAAACGGTAGGGCACCATGGTAAAGTAGCATTATCATAGCTCAGGGCTTTCCGGAGCTTGGAGTTCAACTGTGGCGACATCTGTAAGGAGTCTGAATGTGAGGGTTTTCACTGGGCGCTCTGGTTTCCTCCCATGCTCCAAAGACATACACAGTAGGTTAATTGGTCCCGTGATTAGGTGAGTGTTGATCGGGTTTATCGAGGGATGCAGGGATGGTGTAGCTCAAAGGGCCAGAAGGGCTGACTCCGTGCTGAATCACTACATAAATAAACAAACTAGCCCTACT
Source organism: Mobula birostris (assembly GCF_030028105.1). NCBI lineage: Eukaryota > Metazoa > Chordata > Chondrichthyes > Myliobatiformes > Myliobatidae > Mobula > Mobula birostris. The sequence continues at coordinate 100,042,120 of NC_092374.1, forward strand.
TGCCTGCATTTGGCCCACATCCCATACGTTTCCTAAGCACGTACCTGTCCAAATGCCTTTTAAATGTTGTTAGTGTACCTGCCTGAACCACCTCTGGGTGAAGAAGTTGCTTGCCAGATTCCTATTAAATCTCCCCCCCTCAACATTAAATCTATACCCTCTAGTTCTTGATTTCCCAATCCAAGGAAAGAAAAAAAATAGACTCTACACATTCCAGAAGCATGATGGCTTGGTATGGTAACTGCTCTGCCTGTAACCACAAGAAACCTCACAGCTCAGTAGATTGTGGAAACATGATGCCTCAGTAAAAGAACCAGTGTCCCACCCTGCACATTCACACCCTTCCATTAGGTAGAAGATGCAAAGCCTGACAGCTCGAAGCACCGAGCTCAAGGGCAGTTTCTAACCTGCAATGGAATGCTTCCCTAATATGATAAGATGCACTTTTGACCTCAGAATCGACCTCACCATGACGCTTTCACCTTATTGTCTGCCTGTACTGCATAACCTGTAACTGTGACACTTTGTTCTGCACTCTCTCCTACTACCTCAATGAGCTGATGTGATGAAATGATCCATATGAAGACACGCAAAAAGGACAATTTTTCACTCTACCTTGGTTCATGTGACAACAATTAACCAATTTTCTAATGACTCGCTGTGCTTCGGTAATGGAATGGTAACTTCGCACACCATTCCAAGTGTATAACAGTAATAAAACCTCCCGTTACAAACATACCACTCCCTGCAGGTTCCCTTTAAGTTGGACACGACCTGGAATCAAAGGGTTAATGTATGAGGAGCACCTGGTGGCTTTGGGCCTATTCTTGTTGGAGTTCAGAAAAATGAGGGGTGATCTCATTGAAAACTATTGGATATTGAAAGGGCGTGAAGAGCATATTTCAAATAGTGGAGGAGTCTAGGACCAGAGGGCACAGCCTCTGAATAGAAGGACATCCCTGTAGATGAGGAGGATTTTCTTTAACCAGAGGGTGGTGAATCTGTGGAATTCACTGCCATAGACAGCTCTGGAGCCCAAGTCATTGGGTATATTTAAAGTGGAGGTTGATAGTTTCTTGATCAGTAAAGCTGTCAAAAGTTAAGTGCAAATATCACTCCATTCTTCAAGAAAGGAGAAAAGAAGAAAAGAAACTACAGGCCAGTTAGTCTGACCTCAGTGGTTGGGGGGATGTTGGACACGATTATTAAAGGTAAGGTCTCAGGGTACTTGGAGGCACTTGACAAAATAGGTCATCATCAGCATGGTTTCCTCAAGGGAAAATCTTGCCTGACATATCTGTTGGAATTCTTTCAAGAAATAACATGCAGGATAGACAAAGGAGAATCGATTGATATTGTGTACTTGGAAATTCAGATGGCCTTTGACAAAGTGCCACACATGAGGCTGCTTAACCAGCTATGAGCTATGGTATTACAGGGAAGATACTAGCATGGATAAACCAGTGGCTGGTTGGCAGAAGGCAAACAGTGGGAATAAAAGGAGCCTTTTCTGGATGGCTGCCGGTGACTAGTGGTGTTCCACAGGGGTCAGTGTTGGGACCGATTCTTTTTACATTATATGTCAATGATTTGAATGATTGAATTGATGGCTTTGTTGCAAAGTTTGCAGACAATATGAAGATAGGTGGAGGGACAGGTAGTTTTGAGGAAGTGGAGAGGCTACAGAAGGACAGACAGATTAGGAGAATGGGCAAAGAAATGGCAGATGGAATACAGTGTCAGGAAGTGTATGGTCATGCACTTCGGTAGAAGAAATGAAAATGTTGACAATTTTCTAAATGTAGAGAAAATACAAAAACCTGAGATGCAAAGGGATTTGGTAGTCCTTGTGCAGGATTTCCTAAAGGTTCATTTGCAGGTTGAATCTGCAGTGAGGAAGGCATTCATTTCAAGAGGACTAGAATATAAAAGCAAGGATGTAATGTTGAAACTTTATAAAGGACTGGCGAGGCTTCACTTGGAGTATTGTGAACAGGTTCGGGCCCCTTATCTTCGAAAGGATGTGCTGAAACTGTAGAGGGTTCAAAGGAGGTTCACAAAAATGATTCCAGGATTGAATGCAAGCACACATCAAGGTTGCTGGTGAACGCAGCAGGCCAGGCAGCATCTCTAGGAAGAGGTACAGTCGACATTTCGGGCCGAGACCCTTCATCAGGACTAACTGAAGGAAGAGCTAGTAAGAGATTTGAAAGTGGGAGGGGGAGGGGGAGATCCAAAATGATAGGAGAAGACAGGAGGGGGAGGGATGGAGCCAAGATCTGGACAGGTGATTGGCAAAAGGGATATGAGATGATCATGGGACAGGAGGCCCAGGGAGAAGGAAAAGGGGGAGGGGGGAAAAACCCAGAGGATGGGCAAGGGGTATAGTGAGAGGGACAGAGGGAGAAAAAGGAGAGAGAGAGAAAGAATGTGTGTATATAAATAAATAACGGATGGGGTACGAGGGGGAGGTGGGGCATTAGCGGAAGTTAGAGAAGTCAATGATCATGCCATCAGGTTGGAGGCTACCCAGACGGAATATAAGGTGTTGTTCCTCCAACCTGAGTGTTGCTTGAATTTCCAGCATCTGCAGAATTCCTCATGTTTGCCAGGATTGAATAGCTTGTCATATAAGAATATTTGATGTCTCAGAGCCTGTATTCACTAGAATTCAGAAGAATGAGGGATGATCTCATTGAAACCTATCGAATGGTGATAAGGTGGATGTGGAGAGAATGTTTCCTGTGGTGGGAGTGTTTAGGATCACAGGACACAGTCTCAAAATAGAGGGGCAGCCACTTAGAACAGAGATGAAGAGGAATTTCTTTAGCCAGAGAGTGGTGAATCTGTGGAATTCTTTACCGTAGGCTGCTGTGGGGGCCAAGTCTTTATATATAGTTAAGGCAGAGGCTGATAGATTCTTGATTGGTCAGTGTATGAAGGGATATGAGGAGAAGGCAGGAGATTGGAGTTGAGAGGAAAATTGGATCAGCCATGATGAAATGGCAGAGCAGAATCGATGGACCAAATGGCGTAATTCTGCTCCTATATCTTCTGATCTTATGGTCATGGGTAGAAGGCAGGAGGATGGGGTTGAGAGGGATAATAAATCAGCTTTGATGGAATGGCGGAGCAGACCTGATGGGCCAAATGGCCTAATTCTGCTCCTACGTCTAATTGACTTGGAAATATTTTGCTAGTTCTCCTTCAATAGTCCAGACAATGGATTTCTCTGAGTGTGCCTTGGAGGCATTCTCTCCTGAAGGGCAGTGGTAGTTCCAGGCACTCATCAGGGGCAATTACTGTAGAACAATAAATGAACACCCTGCCCCTGCTGCCCATCACCCCGAGTGGAGTTAACATTACCGAGAGTATCTGGTCTCCCTTCCTCAGCTCCCCACTCAGGTCCGCTGGGCCACCAGCCAGAATGAAGGAGATGAAGATGCCTTCCCCGTCTTCACCGCCCACGATGTTGAAGCCCAGGCCTGTTGAGCCACGGTGGATCATCACTCTCCGAGGCTCCCTGGAAGATGAGGTCAAAGGTCAAAAGTCAAAGTTACATCTAGCTGGAGGACATCAGTAGGTCTTGATGAAGGGTTTTGTCCCTATGTGTCTACTGGTTATTCCTCTCTGCTGCTGCCTGACCTGCTGAATTCCTCCAGCATTTTGTGTGTGTTACTGTGGATTTCTAGCATCTGCAGAATCTCTTTGTGTTTAAAGTAAAACTCATTATCAAAGTGAGAGGGTTAGCAACTTAAAATTCCTTGGTTTTATCATTTCAAAAGATGTGTCTTGGGTACAGCATATATATGTCATTACGAAGAAAGCACAGCAGCACCTCTACTTGCTTAGACATTTGCAAAGATTCAGCATCTACTGACAAGCTTCTATTGATGTGCAGTGGTGAGCATACTGACTGGTTGCCTGGTATTGGAAACACCAATGCCCTTGAATGGAAAAACCTACAAAAAGTAATAGATTCAGCCCAGTCCATCATGGGTAAAGCCCTCCCCACCACTGAGCACATCTTTATGAAGCATTGTCACAGGAAAGCAGCGTCCATCGTCATGAACCCTCACCAGCCAGGCAATGCTCTCTTCTTGTTGCTGCCATCAGGAAGGAGGTACAGGAACCTCAGCACCCACACCACCAGGTTCTGGAACAGTTATTACCCTTCAGCCATCACACTCCTGAACCAGCGGAGATAACTTCAGTCAATTCATTCACCCTAGTACTGGACTGTTACCACAGCCTATGGACTCTTCATCTCATGTTCTCAATATTTATTGCTTATTTATCACATTGTTTTTTCTTTTCGTATTTGCACAATTTGTTGTCTTTTGACATTAGTTGTTTGTCCGTCTTGTTATCTGCGGTCTTCCATTGATTCAATTGTGTTTATTTGTAAATACTGTGAATGCCCGCAAGAAAATAAATCTCTCAGGGTTGTTTGTGTGTGGTGACATATATGTATTTGCTAATAAATTTAATTTGAACTTTGTGTACATCACCATCTCCTACCTTGAGATTCGCTTTCTTGCAGGCATTTACAGGAAAGTAAAGAAATACAGGTATTAGAATTCAGGAAAAACTAGACATAAACAAAAACTGACAAACAATCGAGTTCAAGTTGAAGACTGTGTAATGCCATTTCCAGTACACAAGTGTAAAGAACAACAAAGCAATTATCACTGCAGATCCAATGCAGCAATAAAGACACAATAATAAGCACAATAAACATGAATACATAAGATAGTTTAGATACATAGTTTTGCACAGAAGAAAGACAAACTGTGATAATTTTTAAAAATAATACTGAGAACATGAGTTTAGACTCCTTGAAAGTGAATCTGTAGGTTGTGGAATCAGTTCAGAGTTGAGGTGAGTTCCACACTGGTTCAGGAGCCTGATGGTTGAAGTGTAATAACTGTTCCTGAACCTGGTGGTGTGGGACCCAAGGCTCCTGTACCTCCTGGCCAGTGGTAGCAGTGAGAAGAGAGCATTGCCTGGATGGTGGGGGGTCCCTGATGGATGCTGCTTTATTAGAAACATAGAAAACCTATAGCACAATAAAGGCCCTTCAGTCCACAATGCTGTGCCGAAGCTGTACTTTCCTAGAAATTAACTAGGGTTTCCCATAACCCTCTATTTTTCTAAGCTTCGTGTATCTATCTGGGAGTCTCTTAAAAGACCCTATCGTTTCCACCTCCACCACTGTTGCCGGCAGCACGTTCCACGCACTCACCACTCTCTGCGTAAAAAAACTTACCCCTGACATCTCCTCTGTACCTACTTCCAAGCACCTTAAAACTGTGCCCTCTCGTGTTAGCCATTTCAGCCCTGGGAAAAAGCCTCTGACTATCCACACGATCAATGCCTCTCACCATCTTATACACCTCTATCAGGTCACCTCCCATCCTCCATTGCTCCAAGGAGAAAAGGCCGAGTTCACTCAACCTTTCCTCTTAAGGCATGCTCCCCAATCCAGGAAACATCCTTGTAAATCTCCCCTGCACCCTTTCTATAGTTTCCACATCTTTCTGTAGTGAGGTGACCAGAACTGAGCACAATGGAGTCTAACCAGGGTCCATTTAGCTGCAACATTACCTCTCGGCTCTTAAACTCAATACCATGGTTGATGAAGGCCAATGCACCGTATGCCTTCTAAACCACAGAGTCAACCTGCGTAGCAGCTTTGAGTGTCCTATGGACTTACACCCCAAGATCCCGCTGATCCTCCAAACTGCCAAGAGTCTTACCATTAATACTATATTCTGCCATCAAATTTGACCTACCAAAATGAACCACCTCACACTTATCAGGGTTAAACTCCATCTACCACTTCTCTGCCCAGTTTTGCATCCAATCGATGTCCCACTGTAACCTCTGATAGCCCTCCACACTATCCATAGCACCCCCAACAATTGTGTCATCAGCAAATTTACTAACCCATCCCTCCACTTCCTCATCCAAGTCATTTTTAAAAATCACGAAGAGAAGGGGTCCCAGAACAGATCCCTGTGGCACACCACTGGTCACTGACCTCCATGCAGAACATGACCCGTCTACAACCACTCTTTGCCTTCTATGAGCAAGCCAATTCTGGATCCACAAAGCAATGTCCCCTTGGATCCTATGCCTTTTTACTTTCTCAATAAGCCTGGCATGGGGTACCTTATCAAATGCCTTGCTGAAATCCATATACACTACATCTACTACTCTACCTTCATCAATGCTTTTACTCACATCTTCAAAAAATTTGATCAGGCTCGTAAGGCATGACCTGCCTTTGACAAAGCCATGCTGACTATTCCTAATCATATTTTGCCTCTCCAAATGTTCAGAAATCCTGCCTTTCAGGATCTTTTTCATCAACTTACCTACCACTGAAGTAAGACTCACTGGTCTATAATTTCCTGGGATATCTCTACTCCCTTTCTCAAATAAAGGAACAACATCTGCAACCCTAAAATCCTCTGGAACCTCTTCCTGATGATGCAAAGATCATCGCCAGAGGCTCAGGAATCTCCTCCCTTTCCTCCCACAGGAGCCTGGGGTACATCTCATCCGGTCCCTTTGACTTATCCAACTTGATGATTTCCAAAAGCTCCAGTAGATAGTTTCTTAATATCTACATGCTCAAGCTTTTTAATCCACTGTAAGTCATCCCTACAATCACTAAGATCCTTTTCCGTAGTGAATACTGAAACAAAGTATTAAGTATCTCCACTATCTCCTCTGGTTCCATACACACTTTTCCACTGTCACACTTGATTGGTCCTATTCTCTCACGTCTTATCCTCTTGCTCTTCACATACTTGTAGAATGCCTTGGGGTTTTCCTTAATCCTGCCCACCAAGGCCTTCTCATGGCTCCTTCTGACTCTCCTAATTTCCTTCTTAAGCTCCTTCCTGCTAGCCTTATAATCTTCTAGATCTCTATCTACATACCTAGTCTTTTGAACCTTTCGTAAGCTTTTCCTTTCTTATTGACTAGATTTCCAACAGTCTTTGTACACCACGGTTCCTGTACCCTACCACCCTTTCCCTGTCTCATTCGAACGTACCTATGCAGAACACCACACAAATATCCCCTGAACACTTGCCACATTTCCACCATACACTTCCCTGAAAACATCTGTTCCCAATTTATGCTTCCAAGTTCCTGCCTGATGGCTTCATATTTCCCCTTACTCTAATTAAACACTTTCCTAACTTGTCTGTTCTTATCCCTCTCCAATGCTATGGTAAAGGAGCTAGAATTGTGATCACTGTCTCCAAAATGCTCTCCACTGAGAGACCTGACACCTGACCAGGTTCATTTCCCAATACCAGATCAAGTACAGCCTCTCCTCATATTGGCTTACTTACATATTGTGTCAGGAAACATTCCTGAACACACCTAACAAATTTCACCCCGTCTAAGCCCCTCGCTCTAGGGAGACACCATTCAATATTTGGGAAATTAAAATCTCCCACCACAACATCCCTATTATTATTACACCTTTCCAGAATCTGTCTCCCTATCTGGTCCTCGATGTCCCTGTTACTATTGGGTGGTCTATTAAAATCACCCAGTAGAATTATTGACCCCTACCTGTTTCTAACTTCCACCCACTGAGACTCAGTGGACAACCCCTCCATAACTTCCTCCTTTTCTGCAGCTGTGACACTATCTCTGATCAGCAGTGCCACACCCCCACCCCTTTTGCCTCCCTCCCTGTCCTTTATGGCACTCTAACTGCCCCTGAACCATCCAAGTCTCTGTAATGGCCAAAACATAATAGCTCCAAGTACTGATCCAAGTTCTAAGCTCATTCGCTTTGTTCATGATGCTTCTTGCATTAAAATAGACACATCTGAAACCATCGGTCTGAGCGCATCCCTCCTCTATTGCCTGCTTATCCGCCCTCTCGCAATGTCTCCAAGCTTTCTTGATTTGTGAGCTGATAGCCCCTTCCTCCATCTCTTCAGTTCGGCTCCCACCCCCCAGCAATTCTAGTTTAAACTCTCCCCAATAGCCTTAGTAAACCTCCCCGCCAGGATATTGGTCGCTCTCAGATTCAAGTGCAACCCGTCATTTTGTACAGGTCATGCCTGCCCCAAAAGTGGTCCCAATGATCCAGAAATTTGAATCCCTGCCCCCTGCTCCAATCCCTCAGCCACACATTTATCCTCCACCTCACTCTAGTCCTATACTCACTGTTGCATGGCACAGGCAGTAATCCCAAGATTACTACTTTGAGGTCTTGCTTCTCAACTTCCATCCTGACTCCCTGTAGTCTGTTTTCAGGACCCCCTCCCTTTTCCTACCCATGTCATTGGTACGAATATGTACCACAACCTCTGGCTGTTCACCTTCCCACTTCAGGACATCATGGGCACAATCAGAAACATCCTGGACCTTGGCACCTGGGAGGGAAACTATCATCTGCATTTCTTTCCTGCGTCCACAAAATTGCCTGTCTGACCCCCTAACTAGAGTCCCCTGCTGCCTTCTTCCTTTCCCTACCCTTCTGAGCCACAGGGCCAGACTCCGTCCATCCCCACCAACAGTACTCAAACAGGAGTACTTATTGTTAAGGGGGACAGCCACAGGGCTACTGTCTAGAGTATCTGCCTCTTGCCCTTCCCTCTTCTGTTACCCGTTTATCTGTCTCGTGAGGCGCCGGTGTCTCTACTTACCTATAACTCCTCTCTATCACCTCCTCACTTTCCCTGACCAGACGAAAGTCATCGAGCTGCAGCTCCAGTTCCCTAACCCAGTCCCTAGGGAGCTGCAACTCGACGCACTTGGCATAGATGTGGTCTTCTGAGAGGCTGGGAGTTTCCCGGACTTCCCACATCCGACACCCAGTACAGATCACCAGCCTCACAGACATACTTCCTGTTTCTATTCTTCAGATAACCTATCTGGTCTCGACCCGTTATCACCGAAGCCCCATTGAACCAAAGCCCTCCTACTGTCTCCCTCTACTCTGTCGCCAGCTCCTCTGCGTCCCGCTCTGTAAAGCTGTCTCCTTTTAAACTTCGCGCCTGTCTAACTCGCTCATATCCATGCGCTTACGCAGTCGTCCCTTGATCAAACCGCTGAAGAAAAAAGTCTTGTGACAGTACTCCTTGTAAATGTGCTCAATGGCAGTGAGGGCTTTGCCCATGATGGACAGGGGTAGATTGGGAACTGATGGTAACATAGGAGTCAGGGGATCAACTCAAACCCCAGCACAGTGCGATCCCATATTGCCATGTGAGACAGAAGCAGAGATGATGGATGTCACAGACACACACATATAAAAACAAACTGAAGAAACTTTGGCACTAATGGGGAGTGGTCACTTCACAAACAGAAGGTCACTCACCGTGGGATATCGTCTTCTCCCATCAACCCTTTAGGCACAGGCGAGTAACGGCGTGGAGAGGAGGGGGTGAGGGTCTGCGAGTAGTCTGTGCCCAGGTAGTTTGAGTGTCCAAGCTCGGTGTCCAGGGGCTGGGAGTAGGCTTGAGCACAGGGAGAGACTGTTAGAGAAGGTGCGTGGGGAGAGGAAACAGGAACAGCTACAGCACAAGATGAGTGCAAATCACCCCAGCCCCAACCTCCATCTCTCATCACATATGTCTCTCCTCACACCGTCCCATCTCACGTTTCTGGGGTCAGACACAGAGTGAAACTCCCTCCACATCGTCCCATCACACACTCCTGGGGTCAGACACAGAGTGAAGTTCTATGAAAGTGTCTGACCCTGGGAGCGTGCGATACAACCCATTGTCCTATGAGACACTACAGTATCCATGGTATTGTTGGTGTCTGGTCAATCATCTATTTGAGCTTGTGTATCTGGATGACTGGAGGACTACAGGAAGTGACTGTGACCAGCCAGGCAGTGTAAGGACATTCCCCCATCTTCACTTACAGGTTGTGATATCAGGAGGAGCATAGGTGTCATTGATGTAGAGACTGGTGGGTTTGGCGATCTTGAGGTACACAATGTCTGACGTGTTCTTCAAGGCGGCCACTGCATCTTCATGCATCACATCCTCCAACCCCACATTGTTTACCTGAAGCACAAATAAATCAGAAAAGTTGAGGTGTGGGAAAGCATTCCAATGGATCTCTAAAGATTCCAGCACACCCACAGAGACCTGGAGTACTTCCTTGAATGTTGTTTTGAACTTTACCCAACATTTAACAAACTCATTGTTCATTCTCTGTAAACAGTTGTTGGTCTCACTGCAGTTCAGGCCTGGGATCATTGGGGGCTCCATCCACACATATTTACATTCCTACTGTTAATGTTCGGAAGTTACAGAAGTGGGAAGAACTGTAAGTTCAAGAGCTGCAAAATAATGTTGCAGCTCTTTAAGACCCCGTTTAGTCCACACTTGGGATATTGGGCATGTCATATGAGAATAGGTTGATCGAGCTAGAGCTTTTCTCTTTGGGGTGAAGGAAGATAAAGTGATATGGGTGTTGATAGAAAACATAGATCAAATGGACAGCCAGAGACTTTTTCCCCAGAATAGATACTAGGGGGCATAATTTTAAGGTGATTGGTGAAAAGTGTATAGGGGATGTCAGAGGTAGGGATTTTCACCCCCCCCCCAGAGTGGTGGGTGCATGAAACGCACTGCTGGGGTGGAGGGAGAAGCTGATACATTAGGGATATTTAAGAGACTCTTAGATAGGCACATGGATGAAAGTAAAATGGAGGGCTATGTAGGAGGGAAGGAGGAGACTAATCTTGGAGTAGGTTAAAAGGTCAGCACAACATCGTGGACCTTTGAGCTGTACTGTTCTATGGTCTAACTTTAAAACTCTCCACAAATTCCGCCTGACCTAACCTGCACTTTTGGGTTCTTATTTTAGATATTCAGCATCTGCAGTTCTTTCCCTTTACAGTTAGAGGAGGACTAGTTTGAAAGGGACAGAACAAAGGAAAGGTGAGGACCAGAGAGTGATGGTCCTGGAAGGGAGGCAACAGTAATGGGAAAAATAAATGGGAACTGCACCATTGTTGCTGACTGGATGCTGGAAATCCAATAAAAAAAAGCCTACCTGAATTGTTGAGTTCATTGTCAAGCCTTCGAAATCCTTTGTTGACTCTCTGTACCTCCACTGCCCAGAGTGCTCACTTGTACTGGGACCCTGTTCCCTCATCACCATGTCCCACCACTCCTTTCATACCGGCCAACCCACTCTGGGTTCCAGTGAGTGGTATGGTTTTAAAACTCTCATCTTTCTACTGGAAGGATTTAAAAATTTAAATTTAAAGATCATCCCTTTAGGAAAAGAAATGAAGAGGAATTGCTTTAGCCAGAGGGTGATGAATCTGTGGAATTCATTGCCACAGGCTGCCAAGTTTTTGATTAGTAAGGATATAAAAGGTTATGGGGTCAAGTCAGGAGAATGCGGTTGAGAGGAATAATAAAGCAGCCATGATGGAATGGAGGAGAAAACTTGATAGGCAGAATATCTAATTCTGCTTCTTATAGAACATTACAGCACAGGCCCTTTGGCCTACTAACTTTCTAACTATGCTAAGATGAACCTAACTCTTCCTCTCTACATAGCTCTTAATTTCCCTATCATCCATGTGCCTATAGAAGTGTTTCTTAAATGTCCCTAATGTATCTGTCTGTTCCTCCATGCACCCACCATTCTCCGTAAAAGAAAACTTATCTCTGACATCCCCATTCTACCTCCCTCTAATCACCTTAAAATTATGTGCCCTTTCCATACTGGGAAACATCTCTGACTATTTCTCAGGCAGATGGTCCTGTGTTCAAACCCAGCCGGGTCCCAACCTGGGCAGCAGCAGTATCTATGTGGAAGCAAGAAGGCCTGGCAATCTACTTGTGTATCTTGTCATAAAAACTCGACTGAACAACAACAGGGCCTGAGTTATAGGGAGAGGTTGGCCGGGCTATGTCTTTATTCAAGGGTTCAAGGTACATTTATTATCAAAGTATGTGTGCAGTATACAACCCTGAGATTTGTCTTCCCACAGACAGCCACAAAACAAAGAAACGTAGGAGAATGAGGGAGAACCTGATAGAAATGACAAGTGAGGGCAAGATGGATGGGAACAGACTTTTTCCCCCAGGACAGCAGAGTCTACAACTAGGGGATATAGACTTAGCACAAGAGGGAAAGATTTAAAAGAGTTTTGAGAGGTAACTTGTTCACACAGCGGGTGGTGAGTATATGGAACGAGCTGCCAGAGGAAACAGTTGAGACAGGTTCGTGGTATCATTTAAGACACACTTGGATAGATACATTGTGGGGTGGGGCTTGGAGGGATATGGGCCAAATGCAGATAGTTGGGACTAGGTGAGTGGACGCCGTGGTTGGCAAGGACTAGATGGGCTGAAGGGCCTGTTACTGTGCTGTATTGATCCGTGACTCTCATCCATCGAAACTCTAAAGAAGATTGGTGCAAACTGCTTGCTGATAACAATCTTATATCATCTAACTAGTCAGCCTTCTCTAAACTGTCCCCAATGCACAGGCTCTTCCTTATCTGGTACAAGTTGTTAGCCAGAAACCATAACCATGTTTCTCTTTCCACAGATTCTTCCTGACCTGTTGAATATCTCCACCATGTTCTGGTGTTTAGTCCAAATGTGCATGGTTAGACCAACAAATAGAACATAGAACACTACAACACAGTACAGACCCTTCAGCCCACAATGTTGTGCCGACCTTTTGACCTACTAAGATCAATCTAAGCCTTTCCTCCAAGATAGCCCTCCATTTTTCTATCATCCATGTGCCTATATAAGACTTTCTTAAATGTCCCTTATGCATCTGCCTCTACTTGGCACGCACTCACCACACACCTATATATAGAGCACATAGAATAGTACAGCACAGTACAGGCCCTTCGACCCACAATGTTGTGCCGACCCTCAAACCCTGCCTCCCATTTAACCCCCCACCTTAGATTCCTCCATATACCTGTCTAGTAGTCTCTTAAACTTCACGAGTGTATCTGCCTCCACCACTGACTCAGGCAGTGCATTCCACACACCAACCACTCTCCGAGTAAAAAACATTCTCTGGACACAGTGTCCAAAAATCTACCTCTGACATCCCCCTCCTAAACTCTCCCTCAGTCATCTTAAAATCATGCCCCCTCATATTAGCCATTTCCAAAAAAGTTTCTGGCTAACCATTTGATCTTTGCCTCTTATCATCTTGTACACCTCCATCAAGTCACCTTGTATTCTCCTTTGCTCCAAAGAGAAAAGCCCTAGATTGCTCAACTGTGGTATGCAGCATTCTGGTAAATGTCCTGTGCACCATCTCTAAAGACTCCATATCCTTCCCGTATTACACACACACAGTGCTGGAGGCACTCAGCAGGTCAGGCAGCACCTATGGACAGGATGAAAGAGTTGATGTTTTGGGTTAAGACCCTTCATCAGGACTGAGATTGTCCTTCCTATAATGAGGCAAACAAATGTAACAAATCCTCCCTATGTTTACACCCCATTAAAGACTAACATTGCAGCTGTCTTCCCACTGACATGTTGAATCTACACGATGATTTTGGTTAATGTAGGAGGATCTCCAGATCTCTCTGTACCGCAGTGTGACACATTGCACTTTATTATTGCTATTGAGCACAGCAGCTACAGTTTCCAATGTTAAATGGAGCACACTTTCTTTGATTCATCGTTAATGTTGGAAGAACACTGGGGGTCCCTGGAAGTTAAGACTGGGGACTCCGGGTAGAATGGTTTGCCACACACAACACAAGACTCACTCACCGCCAGGATCTTGTCTCCTATCTGTAGACGGCCGTCCTTGTGCGCTGCTCCACCCTCGATGATCTTTGTGACATATATGCTGTTGTCCCCTGGAATGTGTTGATTCCCGATCCCTCCGGCAATGCTGAATCCAAGCCCTGCAGTGTAAAACAGCACAGTGAGCTGGAATTGTCTGGACCACACTCAAAGGAATAGGATGTATGGGTACATAATGTGACACTCCCTCCCAAAATGAGACTGTCAGGATGCCATTGTTGATTAGGAGAGACCAACACTGCCATGGCTACTTTACATTTCACAGTCAAAACGCACTACAGCACAGAAACAAGCCCGTTGAGCCATCAACTCTGCCAAATTTATACTGTCTAGTCCCATTAACCCACAGCTAGACTGTAGTTCTCCATACCCCTCCCGTCCATGTACTTATCCAAGCTTCTCTTAAATATTGCAATCAAACTCAAATCCACCATGTCTGCTGGCAGTTCATTCCACACTCTTACCACCTCAGAGGTTCCCTCCAAGTTTCACCTTAACATTTTGCCTTTCACCCCTAACCTATAACTTCTAGTTCTGGTCTCACCCAACCTCAGTGGAAAAAAGCCTGCTTGCATTTACCCTATCTATACCTCCCATAATTTTGTATACCTCAATCAAATCTCCCCTCATTCTCCTACTCTCCAGGGAATAAAGTCCCAGCCTATTCAAACTTTCCAGGTCCTCAGTCCTGGCAAAATCCTTGCAAATTTTCTCTGTACTCTTTCCTGTAGGTGACCAAAATTGCCCACAATACTCCCAATTTGGCCTCACCATCATCTTATGCAACTCCAATGCCTGAACTCAATATTTTGATTTATGAAGGTCAATGTGCCTAAAACTCTCTATATGATCCTATGTACCAGCGATGCCACTTTTAGTGATATGGACATGTATTCCCAGAACCCTGTTCTACCACACTCCTCAGTGTCCTACTGCTCCTACCCTACCTACCCTGGTTTGTCCTACCAAAGTGCAACACCCCAAACTTGCCTGCATTAAATTCTATCTGCCATTTTTCCAGCTGGTCCAGACCCTGCTACAAGCTTTGCAAACTTTCCTTGTTGTCCACTACACCCCCAATCTTGGTGTTATCTGCAAATTTGCTGATCCAGTTAACCACATTATCACATTATCATCCAGACTGTTGATTTAGATGACAAACAACAAGGGACCAAAAGGCGAGTGACTGAAATGATCCCAGGACAGGTCAGGCTCCTCTTGGAAGGATGAAGGTGCACTTGGACAAAGAGCTAAAGAGCAGACGCATGATGCAGAAGACCACAGTAGGAACTAGGTAGTCCATGGAAAATCTGACGGGAAATTCCAGGGAAATTTCTCTCACTGAAAATCAGCAAGGACAGCCTGCAAACGTTGCCGTGCCTCTGGTGCCAATATGGCATGCCCACAACTCACTAACCTAACCTGTACATGTTTCGAATGTGGGAGGACACCAGAGCACCCAGAGGAAACCCTAGAGAGGTAGGAATGGAGATGGGATGTAACATGCAGTGGACCTTCAGAGGAGACACCAGGGTGGGGTCAAAGGAGGCAAGGAAGGTGGAAGGGAAGGGGGAGGTCTGACTCTGATCCTCCCTCTGCATCTCCTGACCTTCAGCATACACTGCAGTGATGTCATCACACTCTCCTGTGCCAAGACTAATGGCAAACAGGTCTTGTTCCAAGAAAGCCATTATCCCAAAACTGTTGCTATGAATTACAATGACTGATTTCGCTCAGGAGCAGAAGGCACACTGGTCTTGGCAAAAATCGAGTAGAGATTCACCCAGAAATCAAAGCCAGAGAACCTTGGGGTGGCAAGGTAGCGTAACACAGCACTAGCAACCCAGTTTCAAATCTGCAGCTGTCTGCAAGAGTTTGAACGTTCTCCTCGTGACCGTGTGGATTTCCTCTGGGGGCTCTGGTTTTCTCCCATATTCCAAAGATGTACAAGTTAATAGGTTTGTAGATCACATTGGTTCGTTGGGCTGGAAGGGCCTGTTGTATAGTGTAATTGGATGTTGCAGAATTGTTGTACTGTTAGAATCGAAGCAGCTGAGTCAGAGGGAGGGATGGAGATGGCGAGGGTGAAGGGAGGGAGGGGTTCAGTCATTGTGAGGGCGAAGGGAAGGAGGGGTTCAGTAATTGAGTCAGCCTCTCCCCCATCCTGGGTTGCTATTACCTTTGGGTCCTTTGATGAGTTTGATCTCCACGATCTTCTCAGCTGTCGGCTTCCTGCGCATGACGTAGAGCCGGACGATGGAGCCAGCGTCCTTCAGCGCTTCCACAGCTGTGCTATGGGTCACCTCCCGGACATCCACATCATTCACAAACAGGATGCTATCATTCACCCTGCACAGCCAGGGAACAGAATTTGTCAGAATTTGATGGAACCAGCCATGGGGTGTATAACAACCTTCCCATCTGGGGGTATCAATGCTCCCACCCATGTTCAAACCCCCAAAGGGTGTTAATCCACCCATGGTTTGACAGTCCCACCCATATCAATGCTTCTTCCCATACGATATTAAGGTTCAGACCCATGGGTGTTAACACTACCCTATACAATGTGACGACACACACAGCCATGACAGAAGGTGTTACCATGGTCATGCATAGGAACAGATATCACAGTGATCACTAAAGGGGAACAGATCCATTGTCACTACCCATAAGCGGAGGTTGGTGCACACACCCACCAACAACCAGTCCATATGCCAAGAGGTCAGGTACAGTGGAACTGCCGTTTTCATCTAGCACAGATGCTGGGCCAGAGTGGCCTTCTACCTACCATGAGCCTGTCGCTCAGTGACTAGTGGCCCCACACTGGGAGAATCATTGGCACTCTGCTCCCAAACCGCAGCCAAGGCTCACTGGCAACTTTGCCACATCTCAGTCACCTCGAAAACAATCAAAATCTAACTCACCCTTACAAACAGACATCCAGAGATCTGAAGTCCCGTCACCTGCGCATCTGTATTACTTTAACAGGGACAATGATTAGGTCACAGAGTGAAGCACCCTCTAAATCGTCACATCACACACTCCTGGGGTCAGACACAGAGAGAAGCTCCATCTACACCGTCTCATCGCACACTCCTGGAGTCAGACACGGACAGAAGCTCCATCTACACCGTCCCATCGCACACTCCTGGAGTCAGACACGGACAGAAGCTCCATCTACACCGTCCCATCGCACACTCCTGGAGTCAGACACGGAGAGAAGCTCCGTCTACACCGTCTCATCACACACTCCTGGAGTCAGACACGGAGAGAAGCTCCGTCTACACCGTCCCATCGCACACTCCTGGAGTCAGACACGGAGAGAAGCTCCATCTACACCGTCCCATCGCACACTCCTGGAGTCAGACACGGACAGAAGCTCCGTCTACACCGTCCCATCGCACACTCCTGGAGTCAGACACGGAGAGAAGCTCCGTCTACACCGTCTCATCACACACTCCTGGAGTCAGACACGGAGAGAAGCTCCGTCTACACCGTCCCATCGCACACTCCTGGAGTCAGACACGGAGAGAAGCTCCGTCTACACCGTCCCATCGCACACTCCTGGAGTCAGACACGGACAGAAGCTCCGTCTACACCCTCCCACCGGACACTCCTGGATTCAGACACGGACAGAAGCTCCGTCTACACCGTCCCACCGCACACTCCTGGAGTCAGACACGGACAGAAGCTCCGTCTACACCGTCCCACCGCACACTCCTGGATTCAGACACGGACAGAAGCTCCGTCTACACCGTCCCACCGCACACTCCTGGAGTCAGACACGGAGAGAAGCTCCGTCTACACCGTCCCAGCGCACACTCCTGGAGTCAGACACGGAGAGAAGCTCCATCTACACCGTCGCATCGCACACTCCTGGAGTCAGACACGGACAGAAGCTCCATCTACACCATCCCATCGCACACTCCTGGAGTCAGACACGGAGAGAAGCTCCGTCTACACCGTCTCATCGCACACTCCTGGAGTCAGACACGGAGAGAAGCTCCGTCTACACCGTCCCATCACACACTCCTGGAGTCAGACACGGACAGAAGCTCCGTCTACACCGTCCCATCGCACACTCCTGGAGTCAGACACGGACAGAAGCTCCGTCTACACCGTCCCACCGGACACTCCTGGATTCAGACACGGACAGAAGCTCCGTCTACACCGTCCCACCGCACACTCCTGGAGTCAGACACGGAGAGAAGCTCCGTCTACACCATCCCACCGCACACTCCTGGAGTCAGACACGGAGAGAAGCTCCATCTACACCGTCCCACCGCACACTCCTGGAGTCAGACACGGAGAGAAGCTCCATCTACACCGTCCCACCACACACTCCTGGAGTCAGACACAGACAGAAGCTCCGTCTACACCGTCCCACCGCACACTCCTGGAGTCAGACACGGAGAGAAGCTCCGTCTACACCGTCCCACCGCACACTCCTGGAGTCAGACACGGACAGAAGCTCCATCTACAGCGTCCCATCACACACACACACCAGAGGTCAGACATGGAGAAAAGCTCCCTCCACACTATCCCATCACATACGCCTGGGGTCAGACACAGAGTGATGGTCCATCTACACCATCCCATCACACACTCCTAGGGTCAGACACAGAGAAAAGCTCCCTCCAAACTGTCCCATCACACACTCCTAGGGTCAGACATAGAGTGAAGCTTCTTCCACACTGTCCCATCACACACTCCTGGGGTCAGACATGGAGAGAAGCTCTGTCTACACAGTCACATCACACACTCCTGTGGTCAGACACGGAGAAACTCCCTCCACACTGTCCCATCACAGACTTCTGGGGTCAGACAGAGTGAAACTCTCTCCATACTGTCCCACCACACACCTCTGGGGTCAGATACAGACTATCACACACTCCTGGGGTCAGACAAAGAGTATAGCTCTCTCTACACTGTCCCATCACACACTCCTGCGGTTAAAGGTGGTGAGTTACCTGCACAGTCATGTTTATAAGACTGAATGACACTCTGTCACTATTAACTCCTGCTGTTGTTCGCACTATTGCATGGTACCAGAGCGAGGCAGAGACTCCCCTCCCCCATATACCTGAGTCTGCCATCTTGAGCTGCTGCCCCACCAGGGATTATTTTGGTGATGAAGATACTGGGGTCGTCTCCAATGTGTGGGTTGTCCGTGCCTCCTGCAATGCTGAATCCAAGACCAGAGTTCCCCTGGGAAAGGACACAAAACAGCGGTGAGGAAGTAATTGGGTAGAGGGGGAGTGAGGTCGATGGCGGGGGTTTTGAGCTCCCTCCTGTGGAACCAGTGTCTGTCTGTGGGACAGGTTGCATGTGGGAGGGTGGGTTTGATATTGGGAGCCAGATGTGAGATAGTTTGTCAGTGAGTGGGGAAGAGGGAGAGAGGGTCTGGTAGTTGGCTGAGGATAGGACTGTATATGGGAGGGTACAACGGAGATGCTGACATTGGAGAGTCTGAGAGTGTGTGTTCTGAGGGAGGTGAGGGGTGATGGAAGGAATGATGTTGGAGAGTGGGTTATGCTGAGGGTGGAACTGTCAGTGGGCAAAGTGCAGTGCCTAAGCTACAGAAGTGGTAGCATAACGGTTAGTGTCATGCTTTACCGAGCCAGTGAACCAAGTTCAGTTCCTGCTGTCGGGAGATTATACGCTCTTCTCATGACAGTGTGGGTCTCCTCCGGGTGCCCCAGTTCCCTCCCATGTTCCAATGACATACGGATTTGGTTAATAAGTTGTAGGCTTGCTATGTTGGTGTCGGAAGCATGGTGATACTTGTGGGCTGCCCCTAGCAAATCTTCACTAATTTGATTTGATGCAAATGACACATTTTTACTATGCATCTCGATGTACTGTACATGTGACAAATAAAATTAATCTTTATATGTATCGAATGGCCATGGGGGCAGATCTGTCAGTGTTTCAGCAACGTCCATGTTCCGAACAAGGACACATCTCAATGAATGACTTACCCTCTCCAGTGTGATCTCCTCATATTCGATCTCTCCATCTGTACCATTGATCTGCAGCACAAAAGACATGACTTTACCCTCCTCACTCCATATTCAAGAGATTAATTAAGCTTCTCGTGCAGTTGGTGTTCTGCTCTGATACCTCACAACCAGCCCCAACACAGACATGATCATCAGAGTGACCTACGTGACATGGGTCTCGATCCTGGCCCAGGTTGGCTGAACCAGCCCATTTCAACACAACCCCAGCAAACAGTGTGAAAGTGATTCACTTGGAACGTCAAATTTGAAGGCAGAATATAGCGTTAACGGCAGGATTCTTAGCAGCGTGGAGAACAGAGGGATCTTGCGGTACATGTGCATAGATCCTTCAAAGATTGTAGGTAATTGAGATGTCTGGTGTGTTGGCCTCCATTATTCAAGGGATTAAGTTCAAGATTTGCAAGATAATGTTGCAACTCTATAAATCCCAGGTTAGACCACACTTGGAATATCGTGTTCAGTTGTGGTCTCCTTATTTCAGGAAGGATGTGGAAGCTTCAGAGAGGGTGAAGAGGAGATTTGCCAAGATGCTGCCTGGATTAGAGAGCATCTCTCATGAGTGAACTAGGACTTTTCTCTTTGGAGTGAAGAAGAACAAGAAGTGACTTCTTAAAGCAGTAAAAAATGATAAGAGGCAATAGATAGAGCCAGAGACATTTTCCCAGGGAGAAAATGGCCAATACAAGGGGCCATAGAAAACCTACAGCACAATACAGGCCCTTTGGCCCACAAAGCTGTGCTGAACATGTCCTTACCTGAGAAATTACCTAAGGTTACCCATGCCTCTCTATTTTTCTCAGCTCCATGTACCTGTCCAGGAGTCTCTTAAAAGACCCTATCGTATCCGCCTCCACCACCGTCGCCGACAGCCCATTCCACACACTCACCACTCTACGTTAAAAAAAAACTTACCCCGGATATCTCCTCTGTACCTACTTCCAAGCACCTTAAACCTGTGCCCTCCCGCGCTAGCCCTTTCAGCCCTGGGGAAAAGCCTCTGACTATCCACACGATCAATGTCTCTCATCATCTTATACACCTCTATATCAGGTCACCTCTCGTCCTCCGTCGCTCCAAGGAAAAAAGGCCGAGTTCACTCAACCTATTCTCATAAGGCATGCTCCCCAATCCAGGCAACATCCTTGTAAATCTCCTCTGCACCCTTTCTATGGTTTCCACATCCTTCCTGTAGTGAGACAACCAGAACTGAGCACAGTACTCCAAGTGGGGTCTGACCAGGGTCCGATATAGCTGCAACATTACCTCTCGGCTCCTATAACTCAATCCCACGATTGATGAAGGCCAATACATCGTATATTTTCTTAACCACAGAGTTACCCTGCACAACAGCTTTGAGTGTCCTATGGACTCGGATCTCAAGATCCCTCTGATCCTCCACTCTGCCAAGAGTTTTACCACTAATACTATATTCTGTCATCATATTTGACCTACCAAAATGAACCACCTCACACTTATCTGGGTTGAACTCCATCTGTCACTTCTTAGCCCAGTTTTGCATCCTATCAATGTCCCGCTGTAACCTCTGACAGCCCTCCACACTATCCACAACACCTCCAACCTTTGTGTCATCAGCAAATTTACTAACCCATCCCTCCATTTTCTCATCCAGGTCATTTATAAAAATCACAAAGAGTAGGGGTCCCAGAACAGATCCCTGAGGTACACCACTGGTGACCGACCTCCATGCAGAATATGACCCATCTACAAAAACTCTTTACCTTCTGTGGGCAAGCCAATTCTGGTTCCACAAAGCAATGTCTCCTTGGATCCCATGCCTCCTTACTTTCTCAATAAGTCTTGTGTGAGGTACCTTATCAAATGCTTTGCTGAAACCCATATACACTACACTTCGAGAAAGTCTGCAGATGCTGGAAATTCAAGCAAAACACACAAAATGCAGGTGGACGCAGCAGGCCAGGCAGCATCTACAGGAAGAAGTACAGTCGACGTTTCAGGCGGAGACCCTTCGTCAGGTCAGCTCTGAGGGCGACACTCTCCGCCATGAGGAGGTACCTGGCATCCCTATCCCAGTCCCTTCCACACCTCCAGGACACTTTCTTCGCCGTTTGTAATGGACCTGCCCGTTATTTCATTCTCCATCAGATCCATGCGTGCAATCGCTGTTTCTTTGACTTTGTCATGTTAGGCAAGGATCGCAAGATCCTCCATCTGCAGACCCAAGAGCCTGCCGGCCCTGACGCTAGCAGGCATGAGCTTCGGATCGCGGCCCCCGCTGTCAATCTCAGTGGCTCTACCAACCCAGGACATATTCAAAACCCGGACTCCAGCACCATCAATGCGGGTTCCAACAACCATGGACACCTTCAAAGCCATTGCGCAACCTCCAACTGCGAATCCAGCCTTGAACTCTAGGCCGGGTCTTCACGTCCTGCTATTGTGACTCCCGGCTCCCTTTCCCCCACCACCACTCTGCAATTCCATCTCCCTCAGACCCCATCGTCAGCTCCTGGACCCTCAGAGGTTCCATCTTCCTCTCACCCCAACCCTCCCCTCCCCTCTCCACTGACACTACCAGCCTCCCTCCCCCCTCTGATCCCAGCTCTCATCCATGCCAGGTCTTTATCATCCCCTCCGTCCTTCAACTGTCTGAGGAAGAACGCTCTGTCCTCAAAAAGGGCCTTACCTTTGTCCCCCTTCGCCCACACCTCAGTGAGTTCCACGTGTGCCATGTTGCTGAACTATTCTTCCGCCGGCTCTGTCTTCAAGCCTACTTCTTCGGCAAGGAGATGACCCCTTCTCCCGCCTTCAACCCTCCTCCTCTTCATGGACACCCCGCTCTGGCCTTCTGCCTGTGTCCTGATGAAGGGTCTCGGCCCGAAACGTCGACTGTACTTCTTCCCATAGATGCTGCCTGGCCTGTTGTGTTCCACCAGCATTTTGTGTGCGTTGCTACACTACACCTACTGCTCCACCTTCATCAATGTGTTTAAGTCACATCCTCAAAGAATTTGATCAGTCTCGTAAGGCACGACCTGCCTTTGACAAAGCCATACTGACTATTCTTAATCATATTATGCCTTTCCAAATGTTCATAAATCCTGCCTCTCAGTATCTTCTCCATCAACTTACCAACCACTGAAGTAAGACTCACTGGTCTATAATTTCCTGGGCTATCTCTACTCCCTTTCTTGAATAATGGAACAACATTTGCAACCCTCCAATCCTCCGGAACCTCTCCCATCCCCATTGATGATGCAAAGGTCATCGCCAGAGGCTCAGCAATCTCCTCCCTCGCCTCCCACAGGAGTCTGGGTTACATCTCATCCAGTCCCGGTGACTTATCCAACTTGATTCTTTCCAAAAGCTCCTTCACATCTTCTTAATATCTACATGCTCAAGCTTTTCAGTCCACTGTAAGTCATCCCTACAATTGCCAAGATCCTTTTCCGTAGTGAATACTGAAGCAAAGTAGTCATTAAGTACCTCTGCTCTCTCCTCCAGTTCCATACACACTTTTCCAATTTTAAAGTGTTTGGAGGAAAGTAGAGGGGGTATGTCAGAGGCAAGTTTTCTTTTAAGTATAAACACAGAGAGTGGAGGGCACATGGAATACTCTGCCGGGGTGGTGGTAGCCCTCCATTCTTCTCTCATCCATGTTCCTACCTAGGAGTCTCTAAAATGCCCCTAATGTCTCTGCCAGGGGTGCGGTGGAGGCAGAGACATTAGGGGCATTTTAGAGACTCCTAGGTAGGAACATGGATGAGAGAAGAATGGAGGGCTAAGTGGGAGAGAAGTGTTAAGATTGTTCTTGGAGTAGGTTAAAGGGTTGGCATATTGTGGGCTGAAGGGCCTACTGTGCTGTACTGTTCTATATTCTACAAGTAAAGACCAGTCAACCCAACCAGTCCCCTCAATCCTGTCAATCTGACTGTTTCCCATCTCCTGACCTGAACCCTATCCATCCCAAACAAACTGTTCCTGACCCAAGCAAATCCAAATTGCCCTGGCCCAACCAGACCAGGCTCAATCTGCCTAGTCCTGTCCCAACCAGGTCCAATGGAACAAAACAGAGATGACACCAATTACTGCTTCTGTTGTTCTGTGGAACATGATGGGCTTGCTGTGTTGGCACTGGAATGTATGGAGGCATTTGTAGGCTGCCCGCAGTACAACCTCGGTTGTTCATGTTAATACAAATGACGTATTTCAATATACCGTACACAGTTGTGATAAATGAATCAGAACCTGTCTCCAGGATCAGAGCTGCCAAGGGCCACAAGAGTTAGTTATGTGGAAGGAAGCAGGCTCTTCGGCCCCTCATCCTTGCCAAGGTGCCTTCCTGAGCCTGGATTTGGTCCCTATCCCCCAAAACATTACCAATGAACCTATGCAGATGGTTTATAATTGTACCCAGCTCTACCGCATCCTCTGCCAGCTGGTTCCGTTCCCTACAACCCTCTCTGAAAATCTGGCCCTTGCCCTTTTGGGGCAGGATGGTGGCGTAGTGGTTCGCGACCACCACTGCCTATAAGGAGTTTGTACATTCTCCCTGTGTGCTCCAGTCTCCTCCCACATTCCAACCGGTTACTAGACTAATAGGTCACATGGTGTAATTCAGCCAGCAGAGCCTTGCTGTACCGACAGATAATGAAAAAAAAGATTAAAAATAAGCAATGAATAGATAAATAAATAAACATCTGCCACAAGAAAGAGTGCAGATACTGAAAAACCTGCGCAACTCACAAACCTCTTCCCTCTCCCTTTCAACCTATGCCCTCTTGTTTTAGTCTCCCGTACCCTGGGTAAAAATACTGTGACCATCCACCCCTCATGCCTTTACAAATCACTATAAAATTACCCCTCCACCTCTTCTGTTTCAGGGAAAACCATGCCACCTACCCAGTCTCTCCTCATAACTCAAGCCCTCCAATTCCCACCAATATCATTGTGAATCCTTTCTGCACAGTATCTGATTTAATTTCATCCTATCCATAGTTTAGTGACTGAAATTCTATACTCTGGGTGCAGTCACACCAGTCTGGTTCTGAGAGAGCTTCAGTGATCTCCATATATAGACGTCCATTGCATTGCAGACTACATCCATACAAACTGTCCACAACTTTCCCCACAAGAATACAAACATTACAGGGACACTTGCACCATGTTCCACTATGATGCATGTTGAGACATGAGCACATGTGTAGCTGAACATCTGAACACCCACACATCCCAGCTCAACAATGTAGACTTACATAAGGGGGTGCATCCAAGGTGTCGGTGTTCACGATCACTGGAGGTGAGTTTGCCTAAAACAGAGAGCACAGAAAGAGCAGTTATTACAAGGGTTAAAACTTTCCCTGTTGACATAATGCGTAAAACTGTCTGGATTAGAAAGCACGTCTTATAAGGAGAGGTTGACTGAGCTAGAGCTTTTCTCTTTGGAGTGAAGGTGGATGAGAGGTGACTTGATAAGGTGGGCAAGTCCCAGGTCAGTGAGTGAGAGTGTTGTAGTCCTGACATCCCAAAGCACTGGGCACCGATGGAGGTCAATCTGGTATAAGTGAGGAAAGCTCCAACACAGTCACGGAACAGCAGCCGTGTAGAAAGGGAAAATACTCCTGATCTTCAGAATAGCATCAGAGGATCTTTCCTGTACAGCAGTGTAATAACACATCTGATGCAAGGCAGTGCGGAGAGGAAGGAACAGGAGAAACCTCAGCAGAATCAACTCGAGGAAGAGAGATCTGGGAGTGAGGAGTTTTCGGGAGTAAGAAAGGGAGAGGGAGCAGATCCAGGTGTGAGGGGAGACAGGGAGACCTGGGAGTGAAGAGGATTTAAGGATGAGGGACAGAGAGGTAGATCCAGGCAAGTGAGAGGGAGACAGAGAGATCTAGGAGTGAAGGGGGGGGGAAGAGGGGGAGTGGTGTTAGAGTGTTTGTGAACACTGTAGAATTTTCTCTATTTCTGCATAAATATGACCTAAATGTAATCAGATCTTCACCTAAGTCCTAAAACTGGACAAAGAGAACCAAATTAAATAAATAACACAAAAAAAATTATACTTGTTCATTTGTTTATTGAGAAAAATGATCCAATATTACATGTCTTTGAACCTTTGCTTTCTGTAATGGGTGTGACCTCCTTGTACAGCAAAAATTTCAATCAAGCATTTCTGGTGACTGTTGATAAGTCCTGCATGTTGGCATGGAGGAACTTCAAGCCATTCCTCCTTAATAAACTGCTTCAACTCCCGGCTCCCCTGCATGAACTGTTTGTTTCAGGTCCTTCCACAACTTTTGTATAGGATTAAGGTCAGGACATTGACTTAGTTATTCCAAATCACAAATTTTCATTTTAAACCATTCTGTTGTTGATTTAATCTTGTCTTTTGGATCATTGTCTTGTTGCATTATGTAATTTCTATTAAGCTTCAGGTGACGGACTGCTACTCTGACATTCTGCTGTAAAATGTCTCGATACAATTTTGAGTTTATTGCTCCCTCAATAAATGCAAGCTGTCCAGGCCCCGAGGCAGCATAGCAGCCTTAAACCATCATGCTCCTTCCACCATAATTCACAGTTGGGATGAGATTTTGGTTTTGGTGTGCAGTGCCCTTTCTCCTCCAAATATAACAATGTGTATTTCTGCCAAAAAGTTCAACTTTTGTCTCAACCGTCCACAGAACATTGTGTTGTGGAACATCCAGGTGGTCTGCTGCAAACTTGAGACGTGCAGCAATCTTTTTTTTTTGGAGAGCAGTAGTTTCCTCCATGGTGTCCTTCCATGAACACCCTTCTTGTTCAGTGTTTTTCTTATAATGGACACATCAACAAAGACTTTAGCAAAATCTAGAGATTTCTGCTGGTCTTTTGCTGTTACGTTTGGGTTCCTTTTCACCTCCTTCAGCATTGTACGTTGTGTTCTTAGCGTGACCTTTGCAGGAATTTCCTCCATTTGTAGACAACTTCTCTTACTTTGGACAGAGAAATCTTTATAAATGCTTTTGTAGCCCTTTCTAGCTTCATGCATCTCTACAATTCTTCTTCTAAGGTTCTCTGAAAGTTGTTTTGATTTCTTGAGAAGAGCCGGTTCTGTCAGTAACCTGACTTTGTGTGTTTTTTTTATGTAGGGCAGGGCACCTGTACAACCCACACCTCCAATCTCATCTCATTGATTGGAACACCTGACTCCAAATAGCTTTTGTAGAAGCCATCACTCCAGGTGTTCACATACATTTTCCAACAAATACATGTAATATACTCAGTCCTG
This sequence comes from Mobula birostris, assembly GCF_030028105.1. Lineage (NCBI taxonomy): Eukaryota > Metazoa > Chordata > Chondrichthyes > Myliobatiformes > Myliobatidae > Mobula > Mobula birostris. The sequence goes on from NC_092374.1 coordinate 100,069,200, forward strand.
ATGAAGAGTCTCGTCCTGAAACGTCGACTGCACCTCTTCCTAGAGATGCTGCCTGGCCTGCTGCGTTCACCAGCAACTTTTGTGTGTGTTGCATGTAATATTGGATTATTTTTCTCAATAAATAAATGAACAAGTATAATATTTTGTGTTATTTATTTAACTGGGTTCTCTTTATCTAGTTTTAGGACTTAAGTGAAGATCGATCACAGTTTTATGCAGAAATAGAGAAAATTCTACGGGATTCACAAACTTTCTGCATTGAATCACAGTGGATACTTATGCTATCAATTATTTTGAGTTTTATATTTCTATTTGACACAAAAGGGTCTTTCTGATCAGTGATCAGTGTAAAAAAAAACAGATTAAACCACTGTGATTCAATGTTGTAAAACAATAAAACATGAAAACTTCCAAGTGGGTGAATACTCTTTTATGTGTAATAGGAGTGAGGGCACTGATTTTGGACGAGATCCCAAACATTCCTTCAGCATCCCCAGTACTCTGGAGGAGAGCGTTTGCTCTCATTCCAGGGCACATCGAGAAACAAGCGGGCAGTACAGTAAACAACAGGAATTCTGCAGATGCTGGAAATTCAAACAACACACATCAAAGTTGCTGGTGAACGCAGCAGGCCAGGCAGCATCTCTAGCAAGAGGTACAGTCGACGTTTCAGGCTGAGACCCTTCATCAGGACTAACTGAAGGAAGAGTGAGTAAGAGATTTGAAAGTGGGAGGGGGAGGGGGAGATCCAAAATGATAGGAGAAGACAGGAGGGGGAGGGATGGAGCCAAGAGCTGGACAGTTGATTGGCAAAGGGGAATCCAGAGGATGAGCAAGGGGTATGGTCAGAGGGACAGAGGGAGAAAAAGGAGAGTGAGAGAAAGAATGTGCGTATAAAAATAAATAGCGGATGGGGTACGAGGGGGAGGTGGGGCATTAGCAGAAGTTAGAGAAGTCGATGTTCATGCCATCAGGTTGGAGGCTACCCAGACGGAATATAAGGTGTTGTTCCTCCAACCTGAGTGTGGCTTCATCTTTACAGTAGAGGAGGTCGTGGATAGACATGTCAGAATGGGAGCCGTGAATAGACAAGTCAGAATGGGAGCTGTGAATGGAGCAGTACAGTATCCTGGTTGAAGGGACTGACAAAAGAGCTGACAGCAACATTGACTTGGCAAACAGCTTCTCACTTAGTGGAGTGTAAAGCCGAGACACCAAGGAACTAAGACCTCGGCTTGTTGGGACCAGCCAAGAGGATGCACCAATTAGAGTAATCAGATCTGATGTCAAAATATCTCCAACTGTTCTGAGAACTTAAAGAGAAGGTTGATTTACATCTGTTCTGACACCCTGCACGTTATTAAAGCCCTAATCTGCTGTGGGGCGGCTGTTACCTAGTTATCCCCCTTCATTCAGTCTGGGTGTTGTGTTAGTTACCCACTTGGACAGATCCCAGGAACACAAAATAAAACAGGATGTTGTCAGTGAGTCTGACCAGGATTTAAGCCGTTCTGCGGAGAATCAAAGTGAAAAATCTCGACTGACATTGACAGGGCCAACCTGGAGTGAGCTGAGAGAGCTACACACAAAATGTTTGGGGAACTCAGCAGGTTGAGCACAGTCTATGGAGAGGAATAAACAGTCGACGTTTCAGGCCAAGATCCTTCATCAGGGCTGGTAAGAAAGCCTGGATAAGAAGATGGAGGGAGAGGAAGACCAGGGACCTGGGGCTGCTCCCTCAGAGGATGGATTAATGGAGAAACAGGGAGGGATGGGCCAAAGTGAATAAGGGGGAACTCTTCCTGGGGCAGGAAGGTCGGTGCGCAGAAGTCTCGGCGTGAAGGGAGTCGGCAGAAGAACCAGAAGGCAGAGAAGCGGAAGCTTTCTCCACAGCGAGTTGTGGTTGGAAAGGTGTTGCCTGGAAGGGTGGAGGAAGTGGATTCAACAGGGAATTTGGGGGAAACATGCTGGGATATGGGGTGGCGAGAATTGTTCACTGAACTAGCACAAGCTGGATGTGCCAAATGGTCACAAACCAAATTTAAATAACATGAAATTTGTTGCACTACATATATAAATGCTGGAGGAAATAGGCAGCATCGATGGAGGGGAATAAATATTCAACATTTTGGGCCAAAGTCTTTGAAGTCGTGAGATATTCAAGTTCTAATAGTCTCGACCTGAAACCAACTGTTTACTCCCCACCGTAGATGCTGCCTGATCTCTTAATTTCCTCCGGCATTTTGTGTGTGTGAAACAGTGTGATTATGTTGTGGGGGGGTGGGGGGGGGAAACAGAAACACGTTGTGAACGTGTTATCATGTGCACATAGTCATAACCCCTCCCTGTGTAACTTTCTTTCTATAAACAAAGATGTGGATGTGTGTGACCCACATTCTAATAGTCAGCTCCCAACAGGGGAGACTCCTTTAAGGGAAATAATCCTTGAATATTTTTAATTCAGCTTTTTAAAGCCTTTCTTTTAATTATTCAAGGGAAGCTATAGAAACAAAGTCTCCTCACCCCCCACCCCGCTGTGTTGAGGCGAGAGTGAGATGAAGCCTGGATCATATAATCGGTTTACATTGTTATTATACAGCTCCCTCACAATCACATCAGCATGGGCTGTTGGTGAAAATTATCACCTGCCATCTTCTGGTAAACCCTCTCCTGTTTACTCCTCTCTGACGACACTTCCTACCCCCTGCTCTGCACCATTCCTGATGACAGAGGGCTGAGAATTCGCCTTTAACTGGAGAGGTCCCACCAACCCCTTCTTCATAAAACATCAGGCAGTACAGGCCCTTCAGTCCATAATATTGTGTTGACCTTTAATCTACATCAAGATCAGTCTAACCTTTCCTCCCCCACATAACTTTCTATTTTCTTTCATCCATGTGCCTGCCTAAGAGTCTCAAATATCCCTCATGTATCTGTCTCTGCCACCACTCCAGGCAGCATGTTTCACACACATTAAAAATACTATTTCTGACATCCCCCTATACTTCCTTCCAATCAGCTTAAAATTACACCACCTTGCTTTAGTCACTTCTGCCCTAGATGTATTATACTACGAGTTCCCTGTAATGACTCTGTCTGTCTGGCTCTCTCTCTCTTGCAGAGGGCAGACAAGCTGGCCTACACACCCCCATATTAGGGGAGGTCCATCTATCCACAGCTCCTCTATATCTGGCTCCCAGTGTGTTGTATCGTCCTGTCTCTCGGTGTAGCTGGCAGAACAAGGAATACACCCCTGCAACAATTCCACGTCTCCATACACAGCCCCCTGAAGCCAGAGATGCCTCAGCCACTGATCAAACGAGCCCTGCGGCACAGTGCCTATGGACAGCAGCTTAAGCCAGAGCCGGGCATCAGAAGGTGAGAAAGCACATTTCTAATTTCACTGTGTTATTGAGAGGCAACCCCAACAGAGTACTGCGGTGATGGAGGGGAGAGCTATCTAATGGGGGTGGTGCAGCAAGCTACACCACTGCCATGCCAAGGGAACGCCTGTGACAATGGCAAACCTCTAGAGTGGGAGCTCCACGACCCATGCATATCCTTATGATGGGGAAGGGGAAGTGTTTCCACAAGCTGAGAATTCTCTCCAGTTCAACAATTACCATCAGCAAAACATGCCATCTCCTTACCCCGAAGTTCAAAATAAATTTATCATCAGAGTACATATGTCACCATATACTACTTTGAGATTCATTTTCATGCAGGCATTCACAGGAAAATAAAAAATAGAATTCTATTTTAATGCAAGGAAGTGAGGAGGGGGGCAGGACACTATTACAGCCCAGGGTGTTCTGGAGTTCAGAGTTCAATTCCGGCGCTGCCTGTAAGGAGAATGCACGTCTTTCCCGTGAACAGCGTTGGTTCAGTCCGGGTGCACGATGTACAGGTTAGTAGGTTAATTGGTATTGTAAACAACAGGAGTTCTGCAGATGCTGGAAATTCAAGCAACACACATAAAAGTTGCTGGTGAACGCAGCAGGCCAGGCAGCATCTGTAGGAAGAGGTACAGTCGACGTTTCAGGCCGAGACCCTTCGTCAGGACTAACTGAAGGAAGAGTGCAGGCCTTCAGTTAGTCCTGACGAAGGGTCTCGGCCTGAAACGTCGACTGCACCTCTTCCTAGAGATGCTGCCTGTCCTGCTGCGTTCACCAGCAACTTTTGTGTGTGTTAATTGGTATTGTAAGTTGCTCTGTGAATAGGCTAGTATTAAATAGGTGGGTTGCTGGGAGTTGGGCTGGAAGGGGCTGTTCCACAATGTATCTCTAAATCAATAAAACACTTTACGAGAAACTGTGCATAAACAAATAATGAATGTGTAACAGACAAATCATGCAAATAATAAAAATAAATAAATACATAAATAATACTGAGAACGAGTTGTAGAGTCCTTGGTTGTGGAATCACTTCAGTGTTGAGGTGAGTGAAGTTATCCACACTGGTTCAGGACCCTGATGATTGAAGAGTAATAGCTGTTCCTGAACCTGGTGGTGTGGGACCTAAAGCTCCTGTACCTCCTGTCCAATGGTAATTGTGAGAAGAGAGTATGGCCAAGTGGAGGCGGCATCTTGCTGTGTATGAGCTGATAGCAGCTTGTCCTACATTAAACTCCACTCCTCTGGAGATGGAGGTGGTGAGATCCTTTGCATAGGTTTTCCATGCTTCGGATACCAGTTAACCAATTCTCCCACCCCCCACACAACCTGCCCTTTGGAGGAAGAGTTTCTGCGGAAGCCCAGAAAGGAACTGGCTGTGCCAGACCCCTTGTCTCTCCCAAATAAAGGTCCTTCCTACTTCAGGGAAGCATCCTCCCAAACACAGTGAAGGTGCCACAGCAGTGAAGTCCCCTCCTACCACAGGGAATATCCCTCGCAAATGCAGTGAAGCTCCTTCCCAAACACAGGTCCCTCCTCCTGCAGGGAAGCTCCCTCCCAAATGCAGAGACGATCCCTCCCACCTATCACAGGGAAGCTCCCTCCCAAATACAGATCCCTCCCCCCATAGGAAGGTATGTAACTCCTGGTGTTTCAGAAATCGGAGTTGCCTCACATACAGTATTTCAACAACTGATTCAGAGGAGCACATGACCACCTCGATGCAAAGAGAAAAAGAGAAATAAATAGGTGCTAGGAACTGGCGAAGGCTGGACATCTTGGAGGGCTGGAGGACCCTGCAGAGGTATAAGGGACCTCATAGGGTTTAGTCAGAGCATCAGTTTGGATTGTGCTGGGATATTTAGGAAAAATCATAGAAAGCCATCCGTAGCTCGCTTTGGATAAAGCAAAGTACTGCCTCACTCCAACAGAAACTGAACAACATAATCTCCAGTCCCCCACGAGCCAGCTCTGCAGAACTGCAGAGAGCGCCTGTACATTCAATGCTAATTAGTGCTGAATTATTAACTGAATTTGCCACAGGCTCCAAGTCCCTGAGGAAATTCTTTTTTCTGACAGACTGCTTTGTGATCTGGAACTCTGACAGGCAAGAGAAATGAAATGTTGTCACCGCATCATTCTGGAACAGCTTCAAAACCTGCATCTCAAGAGGAAAAGGAGGATTATTCCTGGCCAAATATCATGCTTCAGGGAGGATTACTGAGGGAGAACAGTTGGCTAGAACTCACCTACCCATCTTCAGATAGGAGTATCTTACATAACATTTTGGAGGGCTTATAACCTCAACTGAAACAATGAAGTGCCGCAGCACACCCTCAATTTCCTCCCTTCATGCAGTGTGACTCTCCCTCAGTTACCTCCCTTCCCCAGAAACAACTACTCTCACATTGTGACTATCCCTCAGTTACTTCCCTTCCCTCAGTGTGACCCTCCCTCAGAAACTACTCTCACATTGTGACTTTTCCTCAGTTACTTCCCTTCCCACAGTGTGACCCTCCCTCAGTCACTTCCCCTCAGTGTAACCCTCCCTTAGAAACTACTCTCACATTGTGACTTTTCCTCAGTTACTTCCCTTCCCTCAGTGTGACCCTCCCTCAGTTACCTCCCTTCCCTCAGTCACCTCCCTTCCCACAGTGTGACCCTCCCTCAGTCACCTCCCCTCAGTGTAACCCTCCCTCAGAAACAACTATCCCTCAGTTACCTCCCTTCCCCAGAAACAACTACTCTCGCATTGTGACTATCACTCAGTTACCTCCCTTCCTGCAGGGTGACTCTCCCTGTTAGCTCCATTTGCTCAGTGTGGCTCTCCCTCAGTTATTAATCCTCCCACAGTGTGATCCCGCCTCAGTTACTGCTCATCCCAGTGTGACCCTCCCAGTTACTACTCATCCCAGTGTGACCCTCCCTCAGATAAAACTCCTCCCACAGTGTGACACTCCCTCAGCACCGTCCCTCCCACCGTGTGACCCTGCCTCAGATAAAACTCCTCCCACAGTGTGACACTCCCTCAGCACCGTCCCTCCCACCGTGTGACCCTGCCTCAGATAAAACTCCTCCCACAGTGTGACACTCCCTCAGCACCGTCCCTCCCACCGTGTGACCCTGCCTCAGATAAAACTCTTCCCACAGTGTAACCCTCCCAGGGACGGCAAACCACTGAACTACTAATTGAATGTACCTGATACACACAATCATACAAACACACACAGTGACAGTAATACAGACACACACACAGCAGTACAGTCATACAAACACCGTGACATAGTAGCACAAACACACAGTGAGATAGTCATATAACAGACACGCACAAAGTGACAGTGACGCAGTGACATTGTAATACAAAAACACACATTTTAATACAAACATAGAGACAAATGAGTACAAACACAGTTACACACTCATACAAACAAACAGTGGCTGGTCATACAAACACACACACACACACACACGCAGTGACATAGTCATACAAATATACAGTGACATAGTCATACAAATATAGTTATAGTAATATAGTTACTATACAATGACGTAGTATTAGAAACACACATAGTGACAGAGTCACACAAACACTCAGTGACATGGTCATAAAAACAGACTGTAATATAGTCATACAAACAGACACAATGACAGTACTACAAACACAGTGATGCAGTAAAACACACACACACACAGAGTTATAGTCATACAAACACACACGCAATGACATTGTAAAAGAAACACAGTAATAAAAGCACAGTGACAGTGATACAAACACACAAAGTGACACAGTAATACGAACACATACACAATGACATAGAAACATAGAAAACATACAGCACAATACAGGCCCTTTGGCCCACAATGCTGTGCCGAACACGTCCTTACTTTAGAAATTACCTAGGGTTACCCATAGCCTTCTATTTTTCAAAGCTCCGTGTACTATCCAGAAGTCTCTTAAAAGACCCTATTGTATCTGCCTCCATCACCGTCGCCAGCAGCCCATTCCACACGCTCACCACTCTCTGCGTAAAAAACTTACCCCTGACATCTCCTCCACACCTACTTCCAAGCACCTTAAAACTGTGCCCTCTAGTGCTTGCTGTTTCAGCCCTGGGAAAAAGCCTCTGACTATCCACACGATCAATGCCTCTCATCATCTTATATACCTCTGTCAGGTCACCTCTCATCCTCCATCGCTCCAAGTGGAAAAGGCCAAGTTCACTCAACCTATTTTCATAAGGCATGCTCCCCAATCCAGGCAACATCCTTGTAAATCTCCTCTGCACCCTTTCTATGGTTTCCACAACCTTCCTGCAGTGAGGTGACCAGAACTGAGCACTGTACTCCAAGTGGGGTCTGACCAGGGTCCTTTCGCTGTAACACTACCTCTCGGCTCTTGAACTCAATCCCACAGTTGATGAAGGTCTTCTTAACCACACAGTCAACCTGCGCAGCAGCTTTGAATGAAATATGGACTCTGACCCCAAGATCCCTCTGATGCTCCACACTGTCAAGTGTCTTACCATTAATACTATATTCTGCCATCATATTTGACCTACCAAAATGAACCACCTCACACTTATCTGGGTTTAACTTTAACTTTTCATCCTATGGATGTCCCGATATAACCTCTGACAGCCCTCCACACTATCCACAACACCCCCAACCTCTGTGTCATTAACAAATTTATTGGCCCATCCCTCCACTTCCTCATCCAAGTCATTTATAAAAACCACAAAGAGAAAGGGTCCCAGAACAGATCCCTGAGGCACACCACTGGTCACCGACCTCCATGCAGAATATGACCCGCCTACAACCACTCTTTGCCTTCTGTGGGCAAGCCAATTCTGGATCCACAAAGCAAGATCCCCTTGGATCCCATATCTCTTTACTTTCTCAATAAGCCTTGCATGGGGTACCTTATCAAATGCCTTGCTCTCATCCATATCCTTGCTACATCTACTGCTCTACCTTCATCAATGTGTTTAGTCACATCCTCAAAAAATTCAATCAGGCTCGTAAGGCACGACCTGGCTTTGACAAAGCCATGCTGACTATTCCTAATCATATTCTGCCTCTCCAAATGTTCATAAATCCTGCCTCTCAGGATGTTCTCCATCAATTTTACCAACCACTGAAGTAAGACTCACTGGTCTATAATCTCCTTTCTACCCCCTTTCTTGAATAAGGAAACAACATCTACAACCCTCTAATCCTCCGGAACCTCTCCTGTCCCCATTGATAATGATGACATGGTCATACAAACAGTGACATAGTGATACAAGCACACAGACGGTAACATAGTCATACAGACACACACAGTGACATAGTAATATAAACGCACACACAGTGACAAAGTAATACAAACACACCGTAACATATTCATACACAGACTCAGTGATTAGTAATACAAACAGACAAACAGTAAGTGATACAAACACACAGTAACATAATCATATAAACATACACAGTGACCTGGTTATACAAATGCACACAGTTACATTGTACTACAAACACAGACAGTAATAGTCATACAGACACACTCAATCACATAGAAATATAAAAACACAGTAATTAGTAATACAAACACATACAGTCACATAGCCATACAAATATACAAAGTAACAGTGATACAAACACACACAGTGACATGGTCATACAAATACATTGACACAGTAATGCAAACACACAGTAACATTGCCATACAAGCACATACAGTGTCATAGTAATACGGGGATGCACACATTGACAGTCATACAAACACACATACACAGAGACAAGTATAACAAACACACATTGTTACATAGTCATACACACACACACACACACGCGCAGTGATATAAAAATACAAATACACACACACACAGTGAGATGGTAATACAAACAAATTGGAGCTAAAATGGAGTCAATAGGAGTTAGGGGAAAAACCCTCCACTGGTTAGAATCATACCTGATACAAAGGAAGATGGTTGTGGTGGTTGGAGGTCAATCATCTCATCCTCAGGACATCACTGCAGGATTTCCTCAGGGAAGTGTCCTCAGACCAACCATCTTCAGCTGCTTCATCAATGACCTTCCTTCCGTCATAAGGTCGGAAGTGAGGACTCCTCAGATAGTGAAGCACTTCATACCCAAATGCAGCAGGACCTGGACGATATCCAGGCTTGGGCTGACAAGTGGCAAGTAATATTTGAGCCACGCAAGTGCCAGGCAATGACCACCTCCAACAAGAGAGGCTCTAACCATCGTCCCTTGACATTCAGTGGCATTACCATCACTGAATCCCCTACTATCAACATCCTGGGGTTTACTATTGACAGGAAACTGAACTGGTCTAGCCATATAAACACCGTGGCTATCAGAGCAGGTCGAAGGCTAGGGATCCGGCAGCGTGTAATTCACCTCCTGGCTCCCCAAAGCCTGTCCACCATCTACAAGGCTCAGGTCAGGAGTGTAATGGAATACTTGCCACTTGCCTGGATGAGTGAAGCTCCATCAACACTCAAGAAGCTTGACACCATCCAGTACAAGGCAGCCCACTTGATTGGTACCCCTTCCACAAGCATCCAATCCCTCCACCATCATCCAATCCTTCCTCCACTGATGAACAGTTGCATCAGTGTGTACTATCTATAAGATACACTGCAACAACACGCAGAAGTTCCTAAGGCAGCACCTTCCAGACCCACAACCACTACCATCTAGAAGGACGAGAACAGCAGATACCTGGGAACACCACCACTTGGAAATCCCCTCCAAGTCACTCACCATCCTGACTTGGAAACATATCGCCATTTCTTCATGTTCACTGGGTCAAAATCATGGAATTCCCTCCCTAACAGCACTGTGGGTGAACCTACACCTCAGGGACTGCAGCAGTTCGAGAAGGCAGTTCATCGCCACCTTGTCAAGGACAACTGGGGATGGGCAACAAACGTTGGCTCAGCTGGCAAGCCCCACATCCTCTAAAGTAATATATTTCAAAACCAGACACAGTAGCACACATACACGGTGATACAATTATACAGAGACAAACACACACCCAGTGACATTGTAGGCCAACACAGCGATATGCTAATACAACACACACAGTAACGTAGTCATACAAACACTCACATAGTGACATTGTAGGCCAACACACACACAGTAATACAAACACAGAGAGTGACATTGGAATACAAACACACAGTCATAAAAACACACATGCAGTGACATATTAATACAAACATGTACAGTGACACAGTAATACAAACACAGTAAAATAGTAATACAGACACACACATAGTGACATAGTACGACGGACACACATTGATATAGTCATACCAAGATACACAATGACATACAAACACACAATAACAGAAATACATATGCAGTGGCATAGTAATGCAAACAATCACAGTGATATAGTAACAAAAAATCATGACACAGTAATAGAGACACACACAGTGACAGAGGAATACAAACAGAAACAGCGACACAGTAACAAACACGCAGACACAGTCATACAAACACACACAGTGACATAGTATTACAAACACAGTGAGACAGTGATACAAGCAAACCAGATGACATGGTCGTACAAACACACACAGTGACAGTGACAGAATCGCACGCACAGTGACAGTAATACAAACACATACAGTGATATAGTCATGCACAGACATGGTCAAACACACACAGTGACATTGTAATACAGAAGTACACAGTGACAAAGTCACACCAACACATGCACACAGTGACATTAACACACATACACACACACAGGCACATAGACAGACACACACACACACACAGATGAACCTGACTGGACAGATGATCGCGGTAGAACTCAGCCTAGTGCTGAAATATAAGTGGAAAATTTACTGGAGCTTCACAGGAACCCATCCAAATGCACCCTGACTTTTAGCAGATTTTTGGTGCAACGTTGGCTTGTTTTTGGCAATGGTTCACACCAGTGTGTTCATTGCAGGTGCATGCAGGCAATTTCCTTGGGACAGGATGGATCAATAGCAAAACTGCAATATGGATACCCTGAACTTCCATGCTATTCAGCCTAAAAACTGGAGGCATTCGCCATGGGCCATATCTGGAATGTAGCCACAGGAAAACTATGGACATCCTTGAAAGAGATCAAACCTAAACTTTAACTCCCATCCCCTGCATCACTTAGCATAATTGAGTCATCACTTCTGTCCGTCTGGCTCTGACAGAGTTCCAGAGACCAACTGTCTTTGGATAGAAGTCTCTGCATAGAAGTATAACGAACAGCTGTTGGAACAGTGTGATCTCGAGAGTATTAATGATGGGTGTTGCACTATGCAAGGGGCAGTGCCAAGCAGGCGATGCAGCAGCCAAGACATAAGAGCAGAATTCAGCCATTCAGCACATTGTCTCCTCTGGCATTCCAAAATGGCTGATTCATTTTCCCTCTCAACCACTTCTCCTGCCTCCTCCCCATAACCTTTGACACTCTTACTAATCAAGAATCTATCAACTTCTGCCTTAAACTAATCCAATAGCTTGGTCTCCTCAGTCAATTGTGGCAATGCTTCACCACCCTCTGGCTAAAGAAATTCTTTTATGCATCATATATGCTGGGAAAGCATTAGATCCTTTTTTAGACCATGAGCATATAAGCATATGAGCAGAAATAGGCCACATGGCCCATTGAGTCTGCTCCACCATTCAATCATGGCTGATCCATTTTTCCCCCTCCTCAGCCCCACTCCCCAGTCTTCTCCCAGTTACCTTTGATGTCGTGTCCAATCAAGAACCTATCAATCTCTGTCTTAAATATACCCAACGACCTGGCCTCTACAGCTGCTTGTGGTAATAAATTCCACAAATGTACCATTCTCTGGCTAAATAAATTTCTCTGTATCACTGTTTTAAATGGACACCCCACTATCCTGAGGTTGTGCACTCTTGTCCTAGACTCCCGCATCATGGGAAACATCCTTTTCCACATCTCCTCTGTTGAGGCTTTTCAACATTCGAAGGGTTTTAGTGAGATCCAACCTCATCCTTCTAAACTCCAGCAAGTACAGACCCAGAGCTATTAAACGTTCCTCATATGATAACCCTTTCATTCCCAGAATCATCCTTGTGAACCTCCTCTCAACCCTCTCCAATGCTAGTACATCTTTTCTTAGATGAGGAGCCCAAAACTGTTCACAATACTCAAGGTGAGGACTCACCAGTGTCTTATAAAGCCTCAGCATCACATCCCTGCTCTTGTATTCTAGACCTCTTGAAATGAGTGCTAACATTGCATTTGCCTTCCTCACTGACTCTACCTGCAAGTTAGGGTGTTCTGCACAAGGACTCCCATGTCCCTTTGCATCTCAGATTATTGGATTTTCTCCCCATTTAGAAAATAGTCTGCACATTTATTTCTACTACCAAAATGCATGACAATGCATTTTCCAACATTGTAGTTCATTTGCCACTTTGTTGCCCATACTCTCAATCTGTCTAAATCCTTCTACAGCCTTCCTGTTTCCTCAACACCACCTGCCTCTCCATCAATCTATGTATCAACTGCAGACATGGCAACAAAGCCATCTATTCCATCATCTAAATCATAGACCTACAGCATAAAAAGTGGCCCCAACACTGACCCCTGCAGAACACCACTATCACCTCCTTTGCTCCAAAGAGAATGCCCAAGCTCACTCAACCTATCCTCACAAGACATGCTCTGTAATTCAGACAGCATCCTGGTAAATCTCCATCACCTAGGCCATGCCCTTTTCTTGTTGTTGCCATCAGGTAGAAGGCACTGGAGCCTCAGGACTCACACCACTAGGCTCAAGAACAGTTACTGCCCCTAAATCATCAGCCTCTGATGCAAGACTCACTGGTCCAGAATTCCCAGCATTATCCCTATTACCGCTCTTGAATAACCATTTGATTCACTGGGTCTATCCCAGCTCTTGACAGACAATCACTCACTATATTCCCTGGTTCCTTGTACTCCTTCAATCTATTCCCTTTAACTATTCTATTAGCTCTCAACTGATTAATTTGGCCATTACTTACGTGAAGGGGGTTAATTCTGCAGCACAGGAAACCAGCATCCCTAGGGCTAGCCCACTGGATCACAGGGAGAACTTGCAAACTCCACACAGACAGTGCCCACGGTCAGAAGTGAACCTGTGTCACTGGAGAAATGGACTGCACTGAGCCCTGCTCCATCAAGTCTCCCCTTGATGTCTGAGGTTACAAAGATGAGGAGAGGGCAGGATCACAGAAGAATTTAAAGACAAGCAGGGAGATGTTGGCAGACCAGGAGTTGGTTTCGGCAATGATGACTGAACAGGAAGTTGGGAGCTAGGACATGAGAAAGCAGAAATTTGGATGTCTTCAAGTCTTCAGGGAGGTGAACAATGTGCTGGAGTTATTGATAGGATGAAGAGTAAAAAATCAAAGGAAAAGAAATTGGGTGAATTGGATTTACAACTATTAGAGAAAGGGAAATAAATTCTACACTGAGAGAAGATTGGGAAAGAAGGTCAAATAAAGTTCATGAAATATGGAATTATAAACTCGGGAGAAAATAACAGGATCTGATAGTTCTTGATTCCCCAATGTTGGGAAAAAGACTGAGTGTATTCACTCGCTCCATACCCCCTGTAATTTTATACATGGAGTTAAAGAATGAGTACCTAATTGCTGGTCACCTTGAACTCTCAGGACTGAGGTTAATGGCTGTGTTACAAAGTTGAAGGAACCTCTGCTGCATGGATTAGCTGGCGAGAGCGAGGGGATTGCAGTGAACAGGAGTGAAGGGTCTCTGGGTGACTAAACAGCAACATTCCCTCGATTCTTTTCCCTCAGCTGTGTAGCCAACCATTGCTCTGAGCAGGAAATTTTTATATGGCCTTTAAACAGGGCAGCACTTTATATGATATTCTGTAATAAGTATATTACTGCGTCAGCTTTCAGTAGGCCAGAGATTTATTAACAAAAGCCACCAACTTCCATTGTTACACTAACAGTGTAAGTACTTTGAAGCTCTAAGGTTGTGCTAAATCTATTATTTAGAAAATTTATGAATTATATTTATTAATATAATTAACTGAAGGGCATTTCAATTATATTGACATAGATTTCAAAATTATATTAGCATTATATAACTGCACAGCAACAAAGGCTATGTGTGCAGGAGAACTTCAGTTACAGCACAGCCGCGCAGCCACGTAGCTTCAAGGAAAGAGTACCAACCAGCCATTAGTAACAAGGTAAAAAAGAGGCATAGTGTCCTGGTGTCCCAAAATGTTGGGGTAACTGAACCCCAACATTGAGGGAGAAACAAGGTTGAAGGCAGGAGATGTGGAAGGCAATCGGTACAGATGACTTCTCATATCTAACCCCTTACGTAGATCCCCACATTAAGGAGGAAACTATTTGGTCCATCAGGTCTAATTGGTTGTCAGAGCATGCCAATTACTTCATTTTCCCCACTCGCCTTCTCTCACCCTGTGGTCACTAAGGCAGCACAGTAGCGTAATGCTTTACAGCACTAGCAATCGGAAGATTAGGGTTCAGTTCCTGCTGCTGTCCGTAAGGAGTTTGTATGTTCTCCCTATGACTGCATGGGTGTTCCAATTTCCTCAAACATGTAGGAATTAGGGTTAGTAAGTTGTGGGTATACTATACTGGCACCAGAAGCATGGCAACACTTGCCAGCTGTCCAGGGCACATCCTTGGACTGTGTTGATCATTGATGCAAACAACACACTTCACTGTATGTTTTAATACACACATGACAAATAAAGCAACACACATCAAAGTTGCTGGTGAACGCAGCAGGCCAGGCAGCATCTCTAGGAAGAGGTACAGCCGAGACCCTTCATCAGGACTAACTGAAGGAAGAGTTAGTAAGAAATCTCGACCGTACCTCTTCCAAGAGATGCTGCCTGGTCTGCTGCGTTCACCAGCAACTTTGATGTGTGTTGCTTGAATTTCCAGCATCTGCAGAATTTCTGTTGTTAACAAATAAAGCTAATCTTTCTTTAATTTTTAAAATTTCTTTTGAGAGAAACAGATCCTTGTAGGGAAATATAATTGGAAGAAATGCACACAATTCACAGCCACCGACATTGAGTTGGGGTTTTGCTTTGAGGCTCTCAGACATGATGATGTTATTACGTAAAAACATAGTCATAGTCATACTTTATTGATCCCGGGGGAAATTGGTTTTCGTTACAGTTGCACCATAAATAATCAATAGTAATAGAACCATAAATAGTTAAATAGTAATATGTAAATTATGCCAGGAAATTATGAAATGACCTCCTATGACGCTCTGTGTTGCATCTCGGTGGAATGAGTCTCTGGCTGAATGTACTCCTGTGCCCACCCAGTACATTATGTAGTGGATGGGAGACATTGACCAAGATGGCATGCAACTTGGACAGCATCCTCTTTTCAGACACCACCGTCAGAGAGTCCAGTTCCATCCCCACAACATCACTGGCCTTACGAATGAGTTTGTTGATTCTATTGGTGTCTGCTACCCTCAGCCTACTGCCCCAGCACACAACAGCAAACATGATAGCACTGGCCACCACAGACTCGTAGAACATCCTCAGCATCGTCCGGCAGATGTTAAAGGACCTCAGTCTCCTCAGGAAATAGAGACGGCTCTGACCCTTCTTGTAGACAGCCTCAGTGTTCTTTGACCAGTCCAGTTTATTGTCAATTCATATCCCCAGGTATTTGTAATCCTCCACCATGTCCACACTGACCCCCTGGATGGAAACAGGGGTCACCGGTACCTTAGCTCTCCTCAGGTCTACCACCAGCTCCTTAGTCTTTTTCACATTAAGCTGCAGATAATTCTGCTCACACCGTGTGACAAAGTTTCCTACCGTAGCCCTGTACTCAGCCTCATCTCCCTTGCTGATGCCCAACTATAGCAGAGTCATCCGAAAACTTCTGAAGATGACAAGACTCTGTGCAGTAGTTGAAGTCCGAGGTGTAAATGGTGAAGGGAAAGGGAGACAAGACAGTCCCCTGTGGAGCCCCAGTGCTGCTGATCACTCTGTCGGTCACACAGTGTTGCAAGCACACGTATTGGGGTCTGCCAGTCAGGTAATCAAGGATCCATGAGGTTACTGTTTTTTATGCACTTTTGGTTTTTGAAAGGTTTTTAATGGGCTTTTGTTGTGTAGGTTTTGAAGTTCAATAAAGTGTGTTGTGGATTTCATTAAACATAAAGCACCTCACTTTGTTTTATTTGTGCAAACCTACACCCTCACCATCACAATGAGGAGAAATACACAAAAAATGCTGGAGGAGCTCAACAGGTCAGGCATCATCTATGGAGGGGAATAAACAGTTAACATTTTGGGCATTCATCAGGACTGTGCTGATGTTTTTTTCCTGGTGGTGGTGGGGAGGGGTCATTGCCTTGCTGCTGCTTATACATGGGAGGGGGGAGCTGGGGGGTCTTTGGAGTTCTAACGTTTTAACTATCATTCATTCTTTGGGGCAGTCCCCTCATGTTTGCAAAGAAAAAGTTTTTCAGGATGTATATTGTGTACATTTCTCTGGCATTAAATGTACCTATTGAAACCAGCGTTGGTCATCAACTCAAACAACACATTTCTCCAAATGTTTCAATGTGCATGTGACAAATAAAGCAAATTTTTCATACCTGCGCTTTTGGAGATAATTAACAGTAGCCAATCCATCTACTAAGCAGAAGAAGGGTGCAGGAGGAAACCCATGCTGTCTCCAGGAGAGTGTGCAAACTCCACACAGACAGTGCTGGAGGTGGGGATCGAGCTTGGACTACTTACTAGAGGTAGCAGTGCTACCTGCTGCACCACAGTGGGGCTATTAAAAAGCCACGACACCCAGAAGAGGAGAGTGACACTGGGTTCTCAGTTCGTGTGGATAATCTTTGCTCCTGCATCATTGGGAAGAAATCCCCTTGACAGCTCCGAATATTAGAGCCTCTGACAAAACATTAGCATAATGTTAAATAAAAGTGAACCAACTCCCATGATGCCGTCACTTCCGAATCATAAACCAGAATGCTGCTCTTTGCAAAGTGCAGTCTCGCCACTTTAACTCATACGTTTTGGTCCTTCATAAAGTTAAATAACTTTTGGAGAGATGTTTTTAGAATGTTATCAAAAAGTCATAGGTCTGGACCTACAACCTAATTCACTTACGGCAATCTTTGGGATTATTCCAACGGAAGCAGGAAACGTTCCTGCTTCCGCTCAACGCATGATAGCTTTCTCAACTTTATTGGCTAGGAGAGCTATTCTATTGTACTGGAAGGGTCCCAGTCCACATACTTTTTTTTTGACTCTCCTCCATTATGTCTTCTTTAAGTTTGGAGAAAATAAGGAGTCGGACATTTGATATATCTTTTAAATTTGAGCAAACTTGCCAACCTTCTATTCAATATTTTCATATGATCTAATTCTTTTTACTTTTCCAGTTTTTTTTTCTCCGCAAAGTTTTAGATTTGAACAGAAGGATTTTCCCTTTTTTTTTAAAACTGTATCCTCAAAATGGACTGCCCAGTCCCCCTTTTTCTTGGTTTTAGGTTAGCTTAGTGGTTTTTTTTTCCCCCAATAACAGGAAATCTTGAGTCTTTTTTTTTCTATGAACTGTTACGAGGAGAAGTAGTTCTCTTGTCTCTTTATATTAGCTTAATACTATATATGATTTTGACAGTGTATATTCCTTTGTTTGTACTATTATTGAAATACATATTTGAGATAACCTCTCCTCTGGTTTGTATTTATCCTTATTCTTTCAATAAAAAAAAAGATTGAAAGGAAAAAAATGCAGTCTCATAGGCAACAGTCACCGTGGCAACTCCACAGAAACAGCTGCAGGTACTGCTGTGAAGCAGGTTTGCTTGACAAAATGGATAACTAGATTACAAATGATGGGCACGGCTACAATTATCTTCTTAACTAAGTAATACCTCACTCCCTCGAATTAACAGCACAGGTTAGAATTAATGGTTTGGTGCTCGGACGGTGTAGTGTTAGTGCATTGTTTCGCAGAGCCAGGGGTAAACGATCAGGGTTCATTTTCTGCCACTGCCTGTCAAGGGTTTGTACGTTCAATGCATGACTGCATAGGTTTCTTTGGGGTACTCCGGTTTCTTCCCACATTCTAAAGACATACGAGTTATGGGTGGGGAGTTGGTGCCCGGAGCATGATGACACTTGCACAAACTCTGCTGATCTGATTTGATACAACCAATGCATTCCACTGTACACAACACTCCAAAGGGGCCTCACTAAGGCCTTGTATAATTATAATAAGAGACCTTTATTCTTCTATCAAATTATTTAACAGCATACCATTTGCCATCAGAATTACCTGCTGCATCTGCACATTAATTTTCAGATACTTGTGTACAAGGAGACCCGGGTCCCTCTGAACATCAACATTTTCCATTGAATAAATCCACCTTCACCCTGATCAATCATGCATTTTAAAATCACATACTTTAATACACAGAACAGTACAGCACAGGAGCAGGGCCTTTGGCCCATGATGTTCTGCCAATCTCATTAAATTAGTAATTGGACACCGTGGACAGCATTCTGACTGCGTCACCGTCTTGTGACGGAGGGGCCACTGTATAGGATCAGAAAAATCTGCAGGGGGTTGTAAAACTCAGCCAGCTCCATCGCCATGAGGACATCTTCAAAAGGTGATGCCTCAAAAAGGCTGCATCCATTTTTAAGGACCCCTACCACCCTGGATATGTCCTACTCTCATTACAGCCATGAGAGAGGAGGTACAGGAACCTGAAGATATAATTCAACATTTTAGCAACAGCTTCTTCCTCTCCACCATCAGATTTATGAACAGTCCGTGAATCCATGGCATATAACAGTGATAAGAGACCAGATTCTGATTCCTTCTGCCTACACAATCCATATCCTTCCATTTTCTGTATATTCATGTGTCTAAGAACCTCTTCAAACACCTCGATCATATTTGTTCCCATCATTGCCCTTGGCAAAGGATTCCAGGCAGGTAAAAAAAACCTACCCTGCACAGCTCCTTCGAATTTACTCCCCCTCAGCATTGTCAAGGACGTCTCGCATCCATCCCACAATCTCCTTCATCTCCTACCATCAGGCAGAAGGTAGCGCACTACCCGCAGTAGAAGAACGGGGACTGTTAGGCTGGGTAACAGCCTCTTCACCCAGTCTGTGAGATTTCTGTACATATCCCAGTACATATTTATAACAGCTGCAATGGCAGTATACTGTTGCATATTTAACTACATATATGTAGTCCATGTCCCCTCGTACACCTCGTACCCTTTTTTAAAAATCTGTTAATATATTATGTTAATATCACTTTATTGAAATATGTACTTTGATTTGCACCTTGGTCCCTGAGCTACATTGTTTTGTTTACATGTGTACAGTTGAATGACAATAAAATAAATTTGAACTCCCCTTGAATGTATGCCCTCTAATATGAGGCAATTTGACTGTGTGAAAAATATCCCTGCTACCTACTCTATCTATGTCTCTCATAATCTAATAAACCTCTGTCAAATTTCTCTTTTCTCAGCCTGTGATACTCCAGAGAAAACAACACAAGTTAGACTTAAGACATAGGAACAGAATTGGGCCATTTGGTTCATCAAGTCTGCTCTGCCACTCCATCATGGTTGATTTATTATCCCTCTCAACTCTGTTCTCCTGCCTTCTCCCCGTGACCTTTGACACTCGTGCTAATCAAGAACCTATCAACCTTTTCTTTAAATGTATCAAGTGACTTGGCCTCCACAGCTGTCTGTTGCAATGAAATTCACAGATTCACCACACTCTGGCAAAAGAAATTCCTCTTGATCTCTGTTCTAAATCAATGCCCTTTGTTCTGAGACTGTGCACTCTGATCCTAGACCCAACCATTATAGGAAACATCCACTCTCTCTAGATCTTTCAATATTCAGTAGGTTTCAATGAGATCCCTATTCATTCTTCTAAACCCAGCAAGTAAGGCCCAAAGCCACCAAGCTCATATGCTAACCCTTTCATACCTGGAATCATTCTCGTGTACCTCCTCTAGACCCTCTACAATGCAAGCACATTCTTCCTTAGATAAGGGGCACAAAACTGCTCACAATACTCCAAGAACAGTCTGACCAATGCCTTGTAAATCCTCAGCATCACATCCTTGCTGTTATATTCTAGTCCTCTTGAAATGCATGCTAACATTACTTTTGCCAACTCAACCTGCAAGTTAACCTTTAGGGAACCCTGCATGAGGACTTCTAAGACCCTTTGCACCTGTATGCCTTTACTCGCTCTACCAACGTGCATGATAATACACTTACCTACACTATATTCCATCTGCCACTTCTTTGACCATTCTCTCAATTTATCTACATTCTTCTGGAGACTCCCTACTTTCTCAACACTACCTGTCAGTCCACCAATCTTAGTATTGTCTGTGGGCTTGGCCACAAAGCCATCAATTCTATCAGCAAAATCATTCACATACAACGCGAAAAGAAGCGGTCCCAATAGTGACCCCTGCAGAACACCACTAGCCACCAGCAGCCAACCAAAATAGGCCCCTTTTATTCCCACTCTTTGTCTCCTGCTAGACAGCCAATCTTCTACCCATACTAGTATCTTTCCTGCAATACCACAGGCTCTTATCTTAAGCAGCCTCATGTGTGGCACCTTGTCCAAGGCCTTCTGAATATCCAAGTAAAGAACATCCATTGACTCTCCTTTATCTATTCTACCTGTTATTTCCTCAAAGAATTCCAACAAATTTGTCAGGCAAAATTTCCCCTGAAGAAAACCATGTTGACTTTGGCCAGCTTTATCATGCACCTCCAAGTAGCCTGAAACCCCATCCTTAATAATGAACTCCAGCATCTTCCCAACCTCTGAAGTCAGGCTCATTTACTTA
Source organism: Mobula birostris (assembly GCF_030028105.1). NCBI lineage: Eukaryota > Metazoa > Chordata > Chondrichthyes > Myliobatiformes > Myliobatidae > Mobula > Mobula birostris. The sequence continues at coordinate 100,090,523 of NC_092374.1, forward strand.
TAATTTCCTTTCTTCTGCCTCCCTCCTATTTTAAAGAGTGGAGTGACATTTGTAAGTTTCCAGTCCTCCAAAACCATTCCAGAATCTAGCGATTCTATAAAGATTATTACTAATGCCTCCACAACCTCTTCGGCCACCTATTCTAGAACCCTGGGGTGTAGTCCATCTTGTACAGGTGACTTATCTACCTTCAGACCTTTCTGCTTCCCAAACACCTTCACTTTAGTAATTGCAACTACACTCACTTCTGCTCTCTGACCCTCCAGAATTTCTGGCATATTGCTAGTGTCTTCCACAGTGACTGATGCAAAATACTTATTAAATTCATCTGACACTTGTTGTGCTCTATTACTACCTCTCCAACATCATTTTACGGCTGTCTAATATCCACTCTCACCTCTCTTTTACTCTTTGTATATCTGAAAAGCTTTTGGTATCCCCTGTGATATTATTGGTAGCTTACCTTCATAATTCATCTTTTATCGCCTTATGTTTTTTGTTGCATTCTGTTGGTTTTTAAAAGCTTCCCAATCCTCTAATTTCCCACTAAATTTTGCTATATTATATGCCCTCTTTTTTTACCTTTTATGTCTTTGTCAGCCACAGTTGTCCCCTCCTCCCTTTAGAATACTTCATCTTTGGGATTTATCTATCCTGTGCCTTCCAAATTGGTCCCTAAAACTCCAGTCATTGCTGTTCTGCTGTCATCCCTGCTGGTGTCCGCTTCCACTCAACTTTGGCCAGCTCCTCTCTCATGGCTCTGTAATTTCCTATACTCCACGGTAATATTGATGTATCTGACTTTATCTTCTCCCTCTCAAACTACAGGATGAATTTGTTGTCACTGTCTCCTAAGGTAAATGAACCCTTAAGCTGCTCAATCAAATCTGATTCATTACACAACACCCAATCCAAAATAGCCTTTCCCCTAGTCTGTTTAACCATGAGCTACTCTAAAAGCCATCTCAAAGGCATTCTACAAATTCTCTCTCTTGGTTTCCAGCCCCAATCTACTTGCATATTGAAATCCCCATGACTATTGTACCATTGCCTTTATTACATGCCTTCTTTATCTCCTGACCTATCTTATATTCCAAATCCTGGCTACATTTAGAGGGCCTGCATATAACCCCCATCATCTAACTTATTCTGTATACTGCGTGCATTCAAAAACAACATCTTCAGTCCTGTATTTATCACCCTTTTCAAATTTGTCCCCGTGTCACACTGCAACTCATTCCACTGACTGCAATTTTGCCCTATCTTCCCCCATCCTTCCTGACAGTCTCACTACATACTGCATCAATTTGTATACCAATCCCATCCTCAGCCCCATCACCTTGGTTCCCATCTCCCTGCCAAATTATTTTAAACCCACTCCAACAACTCTAACAAACCTGCCCACAAGGATATTGGTCTCCCGCTGGTTCAGATGTAATCTGTCCTTTTTGTACAGGTCATAACTTCCCCAAAAGAGATCCCAATGATCCAGAAATCTGAAACCCTCTCTGCACCACTTCCTGAGCCACTCATTCATCGGTATTATCAACCTATTCCTGCCCTGACTAGCGCGAGGTACTGGGAGTAATCCAGAGATTACTACCTTGGAGTTTCTGCTCTTCAGCTTATTCCCCAACTCCCGATACTCACCGTGCAGGACTTCTTCCGCCTTTCTACCTATGTCATCGGTGGCAATGTGCACCACAACCTCTGGCTGATCACCCTCCCTCTTGAGAATCTTCTGTAGCCACTCTAAGACATCATGGACCCTAGCACCTGGGAGTCAACACATCATCTTGACTTCTCTTTCGTAGCCACTGAATTTGCTGTCTCCCCGCCACCCCCAAACCATTGAATTCCCTATCAACTTCGCTCAGCCTGACTTTACTCTTCTCTGCTGGGCCTCAGAGCCACCACAGTACCACGGGTCCGGCTCCTGTTGCTGTGCCCTGATATGTCATCCCCATCAGCAGTATCCAAAGGAGTATACCTGTTGCTGAGAGAGTGACTGCTTACTCCCCTTACCTCTCCTGGGGTCATCCATCTACTATCTGAATCCTGCACTCTGGGTGTGACAACCTCGGTAAAAGTTTCATCTATTAGTTTTTCAGCCTCCTAGATAATCCTGAGTATATCCAACTCCAGCTCCTTGACCTTGTCAGTCAGCAGCTAGTGTTGGGTGTAATTCTTGCAGGTGTAGTGATCAGGGAGACTGTTATATACCCCAAAATCCCACATCTCACAGGAAGAGAATTCCACTGCCTGAACTACCATACTGCCTACACTTGCTAAACCTCTAACTTCTCAAGCTTAAGTTCTAGTGTGCATCTGTCCTCACCCAAGCCTGACCACTAACACTTTCCACTCCAACAGTAACCGCCTCACTTTTCATTGACTCCTGCTGAGTATTTGAAAGACTGTGATAATTGTAGCACGCCAAAAACTTCTGAAAGATCCCAAGCTCTTTTTTAAAGCCACGCAGCCTCACAAACAAATGCCCTCTCGTGATGATTGCAGCGCACCTTTCAACTTTTTCTTACAGCTCATGCCCTTTAATCCAGGCAGCATCCTGGTGAACCTCTCTTACACCATCTCCAAAGTCTCCACATCCTTCCTATAATGGGGGTGACTAGAACTGAATCCAATACTCCAGATGTGGCCCAACTAAAATTTTGTGAAGTTGCAACATAACTTCCTGACTCGTGAACTCAGTGTCTTGACTAATAAAGTTAATCTACATGCCTTCTTTACCACCCCATCAACATGTGCAGCCACTTTTAGGGAACTATACATTTGTACCCCAAGATCCCTCTGTACATAATCACAATCAAGAGTTCTGCTATTACTGTGTACCCTCTGCCACCAGATTTCACAATGGACAATGAACCCATGCACACAACCTCACTATTTTCCCCTCTTTTTGCACTTCTTATAGTCATAGAAAAGTACAGCACAGAAACAGGGTCTTTGGCCCATCTAGTCTGAACTATTAAACTGTCTTCTCCCATTGACCTGAACCCAGTCTACAATCCTCCATACCCCTACCATCCATGTATCTATCCAAGCTTTCTTAATCATTGAAATCAAGCTTGCATACACCACTTGTGCGGGCAGCTTGTTCCACACTCTCACAGTGCAGAAGTTTCCCCTCATCAACACACACAAATGCTGGAGGAACTCAGCAGGCCAGGCAGCATCTATGGAAAGAGTAAACAGTTGACATTTCGAGCCATGCCTAATGCCTAATGCCTAATCAAATTTACTACCTCATTTTAAACACTGAGTGACTGAACCTTCTTGACCAACCTCCCATATGGGACCTTGTCAAAATGCCTTGATTATCCTTAATCAGTCCATGTCTAACCAAATGTTTGTATACCTGGTCCCTCAGAATACCTTCCAGTAAATTTCCCACTACTGATATCAGGCTCACCGGCCTATAATTTCCTGGTTTTTAGAACCTTTCTTGAACAGCAGAACAACATTGGCTGTCCTCCAATCCTCTGGCACCTCACCTGTTGCTAAGAATGATTTAAATATCTCCTCTAGGACCCTGGCAATTTCTGCAGGTGTCTCCTGCAGGATCCGAGGGAACACCTTGTCAGGTTCTGGGGATTTATCCACCCTAGTTTGTCTCAGGACAACAAATATTTCCTCCTCTGTAATCTGTATAGGATCCATGTAGTTGATGATGCTTTGCTGCACTTCTATAGACTCTGGGTCCATCTCCTGAGTAAATATAGATGTGAAAAAAGGTACTTAAGATCTCCCCCAATTTCCTTGGCTCCACACATGGACTACCATTCTGATTTTCCAGAGACCAATTTTTTCCCTTACAATCCTTTTGCTCTTACCGTATGTGTAGAATCCCTTAGAATTCTCCTTCACCTTTTCTGCTAAGGCAACCTCATGCCTTTTTTTTAGCCCTCCTGATATATTTTAAATTTCTTATACTACATAAATATCCCATTTACTCCAACCTACTTGTACCACAAGACCATGATACAGGAGCAGAAGTAGGCCATTCAGCCCATCGAGTCTGCTGTGCCATTCAATCATGAGCTGATCCAATTCTTCCAGACATCCCCGATCCCCAGCCTTCTCCCCATACCCTTTGATGCCCTGGCTAATCAAGAACCTGTCTATCTCTGCCTTAAATGCATCCAATGACTTGGCCTCCACAGCGCCCTGGCAACAAATTCCACAAATTTACCACCCTCTGACTAAAGTAATTTCTTCGCATCTCTGTTCCAAATGGACGTCCTTCAATCCTGAAGTCGTGCCCTCTTGTCTTAGACTCACCTACCATGGGAAATAACTTTGCAATATCTAATCTGTTCAGGCCTTTTAACATTCAGAATGTTTAGAAACATAGAAAACCTACAGCACAATACAGGCCCTTCGGCCCACAAAGTTGTGTGAACATGTCCCTACCTTAGAAATTACTAGAGTTACCCATAGCCCTCTATTTTTCTAAGCTCCTCGTACCTATCCAAAAGTCTCTTAAAAGACCCTATCGTATCCGCCTCCACCACCATTGCCTGTAGCCCATTCCATGCACTCACCACTCTCTGCATCAAAAACTTACCCCTGACATCTCCTCTGTACCTGCTTCCAAGCACCTTAAAACTGTGCCCTCTCGTGCTAGACGTTTCAGCCCTGGGAAAAAAAAGCCTCTGACTATCCACACGATCAATGCCTCTCACTATCTTATACATCTCTATCAGGTCACCTCTCATCCTCCGTTGCTCCAAGGGGAAAAGGCCGAGTTCACTCAACCTGTTTTCATAAGGCATGCTTCCCAATCCAGGCAACATTTTCTGCACCCTTTCTAGGGTTTCCACATCCTTCTTGTAGTGAGGCAACCAGAAATGAGCACAGTACTCCAAGTGGGGTCTGACCAGGGTCCTATAAAGCTGCAATATTACCTCTCGGCTCTTAAACTCAATCCCACAATTGATGAAGGCCAATACACCGTATGCCTTCTTAACCACAGAGTCAACCTGCACAGCTACTTCGAGCATCCTATGGACTTGGACTCCAAGATCCCTCTGATCCTCCACACTGCCAAGAGTCTTACCACTAATACTATATTCTGCCATCATATTTGACCTACCAAAATGAACCACTTCACACTTATCTGGGTTGAACTCCATCTGTCACTTCTCAGCCCAGTTTTGCATCCTATCAATGTCCCGCTGTAACCTCTGACTGCCCTCCACACTGTCCACAACACTCCCAACCTTTGTGTCATCAGCAAACTTACTAACCCATCCCTCTACTTCCTCATCCAGGTCACTTACAAAAATCACAAAAAGTAAGGGTCCTAGAAGAGTAAGGTTTCTATGAGGTCCTCCTCCTCATTCTCCAGAACTCCAGGGAATACAGCCCAAGAGATTCCAGACGTCACCTGCTATGCACTTCATTTTTTTGCTTCAACAGGGCCTCAATATCTCTTGAAAACCAAGCTTCTCTACACCTGTTAACATTACCTTTTATTCTGACGGGCAAGTACAAGCTTTGAACTCTCAGAATTTCAGTTTTGGAGGCTTCCTATTTACCAAGTACACTTTTGCCAGAAAACAACCTGTCCCAATCGACACTTGGCAGATCCTTTCTGATACCATCAAAATTGTCTTTTCTCAAATTTAGAATCTCACCTGCAGACCAGACCTATCTTTTTGCATATTTACTTTGAAACTAATGGCATGGTGATCACTAGATACAAAGTGTTCCCCTACACTAATGTCCATAACCTGCCCTGTCTCATTTCGTAATAGCAAATCAAGTATCTCACACTATCTCATTGGGACTTCTATATACTGATTATAGAATCTTTGCTGAACACATTTGACAAACTCTATTCCATCTAATCCTTTTACAGAAGGGGTTCCCTGTCAATATGTGGAAAGTTAAAATCACCTACTAAAACAATTTTATGTCTGCAATCTCTCTGCATTGTTCGGTGGTCTGTAATATAGCCCAGTTATGTGATTATACCTTTCTTATTTCTCTGTTCCACCAATAATGCCTCACTTGATGAGTTCTCCAGTCTGACCTGACTGAACACTGCTGTGACATTTCCTTTAATCCCTCCTGCAACCAAACTTCACCAATGGCTACAATATTCCATGTGTTGATACATGCCCAGAGCTCATCTGTCTTTTCGATGATACTTCTTGCATTGAAATACGCGCAGCTCAGGATATGGGTCGCACCATGCTCAAACTCTTGGCTCCTGACTTTGTCTGAGGTCTTACCAACATCTGTTTCCACAACTTCTCCACTAACTGTTCTGGCACTCTGGCTCCCATCCCCTTGCTTCTCTAGTTTAAACCCATTTTGCAGCATTAACTAACCTTTTTGCAGGATATTAGTACCCTTCTAGTTCAGGTTCAGGTCATCTCTTCTGTACACACCCTACCTTCCCTGGAAGAGAGCCCAATGATTCAAAAATCTTATGCCCTCCCTCCTACACCAACTCCTTAGCCATGAGTTACAATCTTCCTATTTCAGGCCTCACTAGCACGTGGCATAGGCAACAATTTTGAGATCACAATCCTGGAGATACTGCATTAAAATTAGCACCCAACTCCCTGAACTCACTTTGCAGAACCTTGTCATTCTTCCTACCCAAGTCATTGGTACCAACATGGAACACAACCTCTGGTTGTCCAGCCTCCCACTTAAGAATGCTGAGGACTTGATCCGAGATGGCACCTGGAAGGTAAGCTACCATCTGGGAATCTCTTTTCAATATTTTTATTAGTTTCTACATAAAAGAATACAGAGTACAAGAAAGTATATATAAAGGTCAAAAAAAACAACTACCAATTACATTATATCTATTCATAATAACAATCTCATTACCCCGTATTCATGCAGGTTAATCACAGTTATATTGAAATATACTAATTTATTACAAAAAAAGATCTAACCCCTACCAAGACCGAAGCTGTTAATTAAGGAGAAAAAAGGTAAAATACCTTTTTGTATAATAAAAATTAATAATAGCCAACATCTAAATTTAAACAATGAGTTGAGGATTTTGAAAGTTTTAAAAATAATTCAGAAACAGTCCCCACAATGTTTGAAAGTCTTGACGAGATTCAGAAATTGAACAACAAATCCTCTCTAAATCTAAGCATGACATAGATTCGCATAACCATTGAGCATGAGTAGGAGAAGAAATATCTTTCCATTTAAACAAAAGCGCCCTCCAAGCTATAAGAGAGCTAAAGGCCAAAATACGTAAATCTGATGTCTTCAACTTGATATCTTGTCCAGCAACAATACCGAATAGGGCCGTTAGAGGATTAGGCTTAAAATTGACTTTGAAAAGTAAAGAAAAAGTTTGAAAAACTTCCTTCTAGATTTTTCTTTTTTTCACATGTTCACCGTTCCTATTCAAGAATTGATTATTTTTTTATTGACTCTCGTCTTATTTCTTTAGTGGTTAAATGTGAATAGGACTCTATAACCATTTCGGATCATGCTCCACTTAAGCTTTCTATTAAATTTCAGGCCAATACACAAAATAATAGACAATGGCGTTTTAATTCGCTGTTGCTTCAGGATTCGGATTTTGTTAACTTTATGAACGAACAGATTGATCTCTTTTTTACAATCAACTATACAGAAGATATTTCTATGAACATCCTCTGGGATACTTCTAAAGCTTATATTCGTGGTCAGATCATCTCATACTCTGCTGCTTTGAGGAAGAGGTTGAAGCAGGAGGAGCTGGTTATTGTGGACAAGATTAAGGAAATTGATAAGAAATATGCTACAGCTCCCTCTGAGAAGTTGTATAAACAAAGAACTGAACTTCAGTTGGAACACAGTTTATTACTTTCGTCCTCGATTGCAAATCAAATTAATGAAAACAAGAAGCGAATTTTATGTACATAGTGACAAAGTTGAAGACTAATTATACTAAATTTCAAATTAATCAGATTTATAATCAAAAAGATCAACTGATATTTGATCAAGCTGAGATTAATCAATCCTTTTTTGATTTTTATTCCTCCTTATATCAATCAGAGTCTCCACGAGACTCTAAATATATGCATGACTTTTTAGATAACCTAGATTTCCCTAAGATTTCACAGGATATATCTTCTATGCTAGACACTTCCTTTACCACTGATGAGATTAAGAATGTTATTTTCTCTATGAACCCAGGGAAAGCTCCTGGCCCTGATGGGTTTACCGCGGAATTTTATAAATTTTTTGCATCTTCATTAATCCCTTGGTTACTTAAGGTTCTGGAGGCTTCATTAAAACTTGGTAAACTTCCGGAAATCCTTCTATAGAGCATCATCTCTTTAATATTAAAGAAGGATAAAGATCCTGCTCAATGTGCATCTTAGAGACCAATATCCTTATTAAATGTTGACTCCAAAATTTTTTCTAAATTATTAGCAGATTAGAAAAAGCACTTCCTTATATTATTTCGGTAGACCAAATGGGTTTTATTAAAGGTCGTTACTCTTTTTATAATATTCGCACACTGTTAAACATTGTTTATGCTCCCTCACAAAACGATCCTGAGTGCGTCATTTCCTTAGATGCTGAAAAAGCCTTTGACGGAGTCGAATGACCTTACTTATTTAAGGTGCTTGAAATGTTTAATTTCAGCCCGAAATTTATATCCTGGATCAAATTGTTATATCATTCTCCTATGGCCTCAGTTCGTACTAACTCTTTAAGCTCACCTTTTTTCCCTCTTTCTCGAGGTACTCGACAAGGTTGTCCTCTTAGTCCTTTATTATTTGATATTGCATTAGAACCTCTTGCAATTGCTATTCGAGAATCTTCAAATATTATTGGGATAACTCGAGGCTTAAAGTCCCATAAAGTATCACTCTATGTTGATGACTTACTTTTATATATTTCTAATCCTCAAAAATCTATCCCTGCTGTTTTAGATTTATTAGCACAATTTAGTCTTTTTTCCGGTTACAAGTTAAATCTTAGTAAGAGTGAACTTTTCCCGATTAATAAGCAACTTCCGTTTAAATTGATTAATAATCATTTTTCATATCTTGGGATTAAAATTACCTGTAAACATAAAGATTTATTTAAGACTAATTTCCTACCCTTAACTGATCACATTACACAATTTTCATTTAAATGGTCTCCATTTTACTTAACTTTGATTGGTCGTATTTATGCGGTTAAGATGCTTATTCTGCCAAAATTTTTTATATGTATTTCAGGCACTACCGATTTTTGTCCAAAATCCTTTTTTGACAAAGTTGACTCTAAAATTTCTTCATTTATTTGGCAAAATAAAAACCCGAGACTGGGTAAAATACATCTACAGAAAGCTAAGAGAGATGGAGGTTTGGCATTACCTAACTTTAGATTCTATTATTGGGCAATTAATATTCGACACATGAAATTTTGGTTACTTGATCAAGATACACTATCCATTCCTAAATGGGTAGTATTGGAATTACAATCTGCTCAAGGTTATGCACTTGGCTCCATTTTAGGTTCTTCTCTTCCTTTCGATTTGAAACGCCACAAACAGGTTTGTAACCCGATAGTTAAATATACCTTACGTATTTGGTTTCAATTCCGAAAATTTTTCAATCTTAATCAATTTGGGCTTGCGATTCCTATTTTAGGCAACATATTCTTTCCCCCCTCTTCCACAGACCGTGCTTTTCAAATTTGGAAGACTAATGGTATTTCACGGTTTTTGGATTTATTTTTAGATGGTTCCCTTATATCTTCTGAACAATTATCTAATAAATATTTTGGGTATTAATATCTTTTGTAAAGTTATATTGCAACAGTGTATTAGTGCCTATATGGTTTACCTTTTGTGTACTAATTCAATAAAAAGATTTAAAAAGAAAAAGAAAAACTTCCTTCCAATATTTTTCAAGACATGGACAAATCTAAAACATATGAATTAATGAAGCTTCTCCATTATTGCATCTGTCACAGTAGGGAGATATATCCGAATAAAAACGAGATAGCTTATCCTTAGTCATATGGACTCTAGGTACCACCTTAAATTGTATGAAGGAATGGCGAGCACATAGCGATGATGTATTAACCAGTTTAAAAATTTCATTCCAAGTTTCCTCAGATATTGATGTCAGTAAGTCTTGTTCCCAGAGATTCTTAATTTTATCTAAAGGAACATTCCTCGTCTCCAGTAACATACCATAAATATTAGATATTAAACCATGATAAAAAGGTGTCAAATTAAAAATTACATCTAGTAAATTCTTATCTGAGTTTATAGGAAATGTACATAATTGAGATCTTAGAAAGTCTCTAATTTGCAGATATCTAAAAAAGTGGGTTTTGGGTAGGCTATATTTAGCTGACAATTGCTCAAATGAAAAAAGATTTCCTCCAACAAACAGATCCCTAAAACATTTAATGCCCAACCTGTCCCATTCTTTAAAAACTAAACCAGTCATGGAGGGTTTAAAAAAGATAGAATAAATGGGACTAGAAAGGGAAAATCTCAATAAACCAAAATGTTTTCTAAATTGTATCCAGATCCTCAGAGTATGTTTAACTATTAAATTATCAGTTAGTTTACTTACAAATAAAGGAAGTGAGGATCCAAGAAGAGAAATAATATTAAATTTATTAACAGAATTAGCTTCTAAAGAAACCCATACCGGACAGTCTGCACAATTAATATAATATATCCCAAACGTAAGCTATCGTATATTAACTGCCCAGTAATAAAACCTAAAATTAGGTAAGGCTAAACCTCCAGACTTTTTAGGTTTTTGAAGATGAACTTTACTTAAATGAAGATGTTTATTTTTCCATATATAGGAGGACCATCTGAGAATCTCCTTTCTGTTCCCCTAACTAATGAATCCTCTATCACCACAGCCTGCCTCTTCGCCCACCTTCCCCTCTAAGTTACAGAGACCTGACTGCTGTGACTTTCCACTGTGGTCATTCCCCCAACAGTATCCAAAGTGGTATACCTGTTGTTGAGAGGGCTGGCCACAGGGTTACTCCGCACTGACTGTTTAACCACTTTCACTCTCCTGACTGTCACCCAATTTCCTGTGTCCTACCTCTCTATATGTCCTGTCCATCACCCTTCAGTCTTCCGAATGATCTGGAGTTCATCTTGTTCCAGCTCCAACTTCTTAACATGGTTTGTTATAAGCTGCAGCTGGATGCATTTCTTGCAGGAGTATTCTTCAGGGACACTGGAGGTCTCCCTGCCATCCCACATCCCGCAAGAGGGGCATTCCACTACTCTGTCTGGCATCTCTACTGTTCTAACTGAGGAAATATAAAGAAGCAAGAACAATAAACTGTGATGGTGGTGGTGGGGTGGGGGGTGGAGGAATCTCTACCTACAGCCTTTTTTTGCCATTTCTTACTCAAGTTTCTCCAAGTTGAAGCCTCTAAGAGCTACATCTTCAAATCCCCACTCTAACTCTGTCCACTCCAATGATGACCACTCTCTGCTTGTCCCTGCCTTACTTTAATTTGTTCTTGCCAATGAATCCCAAATGCTGACTAGGCACTGCTCAAAGCTCCAAACTGCTGCAACTCACTGCCTTTTCTACTCAATCGGCAAACCTGAGTGAATTATGTCTTCTCAGGCTCCCATTCTCTGATTGGGTACTGCTCAAAGCTATATATACTGTATCACCTCTCATTGCCTGTAGTTGCCAGGAGCTGGTCTCATGTTATAGAAGACAACAGCTGGAGAATCCTTTATTTTATTTTTTATTTAAAGATACAGCATGGTGATAGGCCAATTACACCCAGGTGATCAATTCACCCATACAAACCACATGTCTTAGAACATGTGGGGAGAACAAACTAATTTCTCACAGTGGTGGGAATTGAACCTGGGTCACAAGCGCTTTAATAGCTTTTTGCTGACCACTACACCACCATGCCCCCCCAGTAAAGAAATTACTTTTATTGGTCATATGTACATCAAAATATACAGTGAAATGTGTAATTTGCATCAATGACCACAGCATTAAGCTGCGCTGGGGGCAGCACGCAAGTGTCACCAGGCTTCCGGCACCAACAAAGCATGCCCACTACTCACTAACCCTAACTGGACCTCTTTGGAACATGGGAGGAAACACAAGCGGCCGTAGCGAGAATGTAACTCCTTACAGACAGTGGTGGAAATTGAACTTCAATCTTGTGATTGTTGGCACTATAATGCGTTATACTAACAGCTACACCATTGTGCTGTCAGTAGCTCTAATGATTCCTCTAACAAAGCTGTGCAATACAGATCTATGGGTCATTGGGATTTATCAGTTTTCAGGCAACAAAGAAATGCAACTAGAGCGCTTAATTTCTTTGATTTCCTCATTTACATTGGACTCCTTTTGCTCCAGTCAGAGAAGACTGTTCTCTGAAGACCGCACCAAGTAATTATTTAATTCCTTTGCTACTTCTTTCATCCCCATCATAAATTCTCCTGGCTCTGTCCACAAGGGACACACGTTTGCTCTCATTATTCCCTTCCCTTCCACATACCTACAGAAGTTCTTCCAGAGAGATTTCTCTCTCTCAGTAGCCCACTTCCAGATTCTACTTACACTCTATCAAGTTCTCTTTATTCAACTTAAACCTCCAATCCTCAGGCAACATTTCCCAAATTTAATACCTGCCTTTAATTCCTCTTGTAAGCCATGGATAGACCATCAAACGGCTAAATATTTATCACAAATTATTTATTCATTGGTTGTTGCCTGTCCACTGCCTACCCTTTACTGCAGCCTCTCAGACTAAGCTGGCTTTCATATCTTCACCGTTTCATGTGTTTAGCTTCAGAGAATCCCGTCCCCATCTTTTCTCACCCCTCCTTGTGAGGGCAATCCAATTTCCTCCCAGCCTGTTGAGTGCTGTTCACCTCTCCAAGGGCCTGCCTTGTCCTGTCCAACAGGCCTGACTCAAACCCTACCCACCCAGAGTGCCACAGCCAAGCCTTATTCCTCACAGCGCCCAGACACTGTATTTCTCAAATCAATTCCCACAGCAGCCATGCTACGCACAAATATTCCCCTTTACAGAGCTGATTTAATAGCAGGCTGAAATCAAGGGGTTTGGTGGGTTAAAATACCAAGAAACAGACACCAAGGAAAGATTCATTTGTTTGGGTTTAACTGAGTGGGTTCAGGGGTTTACTAATGGAACAGCAGATATCTAGGAGTGAGTTACAAGCTGGGATCTAACTGAGGAACTTGGGGGAGTGAGTCACAGGCTAGAATCAAACTGATGGCTTGGGTGGTGGGGTTATAGGAAGTCCCCACCTGCTTCAAAAAGGCAAGAATTATACCAGTGCCCAAGAATAGTGTGAGCTGCCTTAATGACTATTGCTCAGTAGCACTCACATCTACAGTGGTGAAATGCTTTGACAGCTTGGTCATGGCTAGAAAGAGCTCCTGTCTCAGCAAGGTCCTGGACCCACTGCAATTTGCCAATCGCCACAATAGGCCTACAGCAGACGCAGACATCCCACCTCTCCCGGAAGTTCTGGGGGTCTCTTGCAAATGAATAGTGGCTCCCTGATGCCCACAAATTATATACAAGGTCCCGGAAATTGATTTTTTGAGAGCGAGCGTGAGAGAACGCGCGAGAGAGCGAGTGCAAGAGCAAGAAAGCAAGCGCGAGAGAGAGCGAGAGCGACCACAAGAGAGCACATGCGTGTGAGAGCGAGAAAGCAAGCGCAAATGAGAGCGACCATGAGTGAGAGAGCGCGCACGCTCGATAGAGAGAGAGCGAGAGCAAGAGAGTTCCAAAAAAAGTCAGAGTGGCAGAGTGTTCCAAAAAGAGAAAATAGAAAACGTACGTTACCCCAGACTACACTAAAGTGTACCCCTGCCTATTAATGGGTCAAAATAATGACAGTGTTGCTCGCTGCACTGTTTGCAACAGTGACTTTTCTATTGCCCATGGTGGGTTAAGACAGTAAAAGACATGTTGAGGTGAGTTTAACAGGTGTCATTCGTTCATTAGCATAGCTAACGTTATTTAAACTAGTTGGCCAGCTGCTAAGGAGCTACTCTATTGCAGACATCCCACCTCTCCTGGAAGTCTCCGCAAATTGATGGTGCTACCTCCCTGAAATGAGTCTTTGCAGGGTGGGATGTCTGCAGACGTAATTTCAATGGCTGTTCATACAGCCTTAGATCATCTCGACAATACAAACACCTATATCAGGATGTTGTTCCTTGACTCAGTGTTTAACACCATCATTGGGTATTTATTTTTCTTTCTGTATTATCATGCATTGCTTTGCACTGCTACTGCTAAGTTAACAAATTTCATGGCACATACCGGTGATAATAAACCTGATTCTAATATATAGAACAAATACGTAGCAATGATAGTGACTGGAGTTTAAATGAGGGGTTCAGAAGGTTGCTTCACCACTGTCCTTGAACAGAAAAGGCTACAGAAAGTGGTGGATACAATCCAGTCCATCACAGGAAAAGCCCTCCCCACCATTGAGCACATCTACACAGAATGCTGCCACAAGAAAGCAGCGTCCATCATTAAGTACTCCCATCACCCAGGCCATGCTCTCTTCTTATTGCTACTATCAGGCGGGGGTACAGGAGCCTGAGGTCCCACAACACCGGAATCAGGAACAGTTACTACCCTTCAACCCTCAGGCTCCTGAACTATTGAGGGTAACTTCAATCACCACAACACTGCACTGATTCCACAACCTACAGACTCAGTTTCAAGGAGTCTATAACTCATGTTCTCAGAATTTGTTTACATGTTTACACAGTTTGTCTACATTTGCACATTAGTTATTTGTCAGTCTCTTTGTGTATAGTTTTTCACTGATTCTATAAAATTTCTTTGTATTTACTGCCAATGCCTGCAAGAAAATGAATCTCAAGATAGTATATGGTGACATGTATGTACTTTGATAATAAATTTACTTCGTATGTACAGACTGTTAGGTATCTGGGAAGTAGAATATCAAATTTGTAGTAATGTTACTGACTAGAATTTAATTGAGTGGTTCAGAAGTTTAATTTATAAACTTGAGAAATTCTGCATATGCTGAAAACCCAAAGTAACACACAAAATGCTGGAGGAACTCAGGATGTCAGGCAGCATCTATGGAAATGAATAAACAGTCGATATTTCGGGCTGAGACCCTCCATCAGGACAGGAAGAGAAGGGGAAAGACTTTTTTGGGAATGGGTCACTGACTGGAATCCATTCCAGGGCTCCAGGAGGTTGACATACAGATAACAGCTAGCTGGGATAAAGGTGCAGCTGGATACAGATGTGGGGGAGGGGGTTTACAGTGTCGTCACATACAACAATTGCTGGGAGCTATATTTGGAAGCTGAGCCGGCTGGCGGAGGCTGTGGGTCAGAATTATTGTTAGGTAGATGCTTGCCAGAGGCCTTGACTTGGCCAAACCTTGTGTAAGTCACCAAATATGGTGCAGCAAATGCTGAATTATTGAACAGTAGACAGGGCGCATTACTGCAAAACACTACTGCTTAATGAAATGCTTCTCCACAGTCGGTGGATTAACATCGAGCCAGCACAACTTGGAAGTGGGACTAATAGTTCCACTAGAACAATCCATGAACACAGGAGCAGAGGGGGGCAACTCAACCTCAAGCCTGCACCTTCACTCAATTACATCATGGCGAGTCTCCAGCTCATTTAAAGATTTCTTTTAAAGATTAGCTTTATTTGGCAAATATACCTCGAAACATCCAGTAAGGTGCGTTACTTGCAGTCTGAGGATGTGCTGGAGACAGCCCCCAAAGTGTCTGGTGCCAACATAGCATGCCCACAATTTACTAACCTGTACATCTTTGAACTGTGGGAGGGAATCGGAGCACCCAGAGGAAACCCACGTGGTCACAGGGAAAACATCAAACTCCTTGCAGATAGCGGCAGGAATTGAACTCCAATCTACCAATCGCTGGTGCTGCTATAATATTATGCTGACTACACTACCACAATCATCCTCTGTCCCCTCACACAACCAACCTCACTTTAATAGTTCTGACTGGTCTCCATCTTACTTCTGGATTGAGGGTGGAGTGGAGGGTGGGAGAGATTTGCCAACTCCCACAGTGTGAGGAACATCCTTTTCCATATTTCAGGGTTCATTGGACACTGGGCAGGGCTGTATGAAGAAGGCTGGAAGCGCAATCGCAATCGCGGGATAGCATGGTTATAAGGTATTGAATGATCTTGGTAAGAGCACTCTTCAAACTTCCACCCATCTTCTGAATTTAACTCCTTGGGCTCCAAGTCACTCTGCCTTTCATCATTGCCCTGACATTCCCATTCTCACTGACTCCTGACCATTCCTAGTGTACCCTTACTCTCGTCTTCATTGCTTCCAGTATCCATGCTTCCCAGAACCACCGGGCCTTGCCATCGGTGGGGGAATGGGCAAAGGCAGGGCCTACACCGACTGTCCAGGGCCCACATCAAACCTGAGTCACCGAGCCCTTCCTTCAGTCAGGAGACAGGAGCTTTACTCTTACTGTGGACAAACTGATGCTGTCAATGGACTGCTGAGGGATACGCAACCCTGCTGCCTAACCTGCTGATCTGCGAGCACCCAAGCTGTTAGGAGAGCTCCTCATCAGTCTGTCCCAGGCCACTCCCTATCCAGGTATCAGGCTATCCGGTGATCTCCAAAGTGAGTCCGGCAGCCCAAGGTGTGGGTCAGTAGCACGAATATATAGCAGTACATTCATTAGTGATCAGAGATATAAGCAGGAGGTCGATGGACTTGGTTAAAGGGATATAAATCATAGGAGGAAACAGCACAGTAAAGCAGCAGTTAAACCATCACTTTATAGCACAAACTATATGCTCAGGGTTCAGTTCCCGTCTCTTTCTGTAAAAAATCTGTACATTATCACCAGTGGGTTTCCTCTAGAGGCTCTGATTTCCTCCCATTTCCCAAAGATGTACCAGTTAGGATTAAGTAAGCTGTGAGTGCCACTTGCAGACTGCCCCAGCACATCCTCATTGATTTGATTTGATGCAAATGACCATTTCACTCTACATTTTGATGTACATGACAAATAAAATTAGTCTTTCTCTAGTTTAGCACTGGAGAGAGGTGCTACCACCATCCTGAAAGAGAACAGTGAGGAATCCGAAACTATTAGATTAACTTGGGAGAATGCTTCTGTCAGAAGTTAAAACTTTAATGGGCCTGAAACACAAGGCAAAACAAAAAATCCTTTGCAGGAAAACCATTTAAATTGGGCGTAGGTGGAGAAGCAAGGGAGGAAGATTCTAAATTATTCCTCAAGGTTGTCTGTTTCCATAGTGACGGAGATAGTGCTTTTGGACTCCCAATGAGCCTCTACTCAGCTGCCAAGCTACAAAAAAGTGCTGGCAGACAGTGAGGGTGGGATCTAGGAATGCCCTGTTTGAAGTGTCTCATGATACGCAGCCCAAGAGTGAGGCCCAGAGTGTAGGATGTGGGGCCACAGAGTAGGCCCTTGTGCAAAGCCTTCAGCCCATAACCTCAGGGTGCATACATTAAGACCAAAATCAGACAGCACCGGGATCAAACTCTCAGGTCAAGGCCACATAAAAGCTCACGCGACATGGTCTACATGAAGTACCTATGACCAGCGCCGCATCAAGTCAGTTTGCAAGAATACAAAGAAGTTGTTTATGGCTACAGACCTACAGTAAGCTTGTTCTTTACACTGAGGGACAAACCTTTACAACTGATAACAACCAGGGTGAACAAGAAATAGGGTTGCACCTTTAGACCTATGGGGAAAGGCTGGGATACTTCTCACTGACTTCAGCTGAGAGGAGTTTTGGAAACATCTTGGGACCAGTTTTGTTATCTGGAGTAAATCTAGTTTCACCCAGTACAAAACCTTGGGTACTGAGTGACTCTCGCTCCCATGATGTAAGGAGGAAGGGGAGAATGTGTGGGAATAGAGGGGACAGAAAGGCAATTGGCAGAAGATTGTTTTTGTCATGTGTGCTGACATACAGTGAAAAGGGTTTATTTTCCATGCAATCCATAGATAATTCCATACACAAATACACTGAGGTAGTACAAGGGAAAACAATAGCAATGCAGTGCTATGAAACAGAGAAAGGCACACGAATAAAGGTGCAAGAGCCACGATGCGAGAGATTGAGAGATCAGGAGAACACCTTAATTGTAAGAGTGCCATTCAAAAATCTTACAACCAGAGGTAGCAGCCTCTTGAGCATGAGGTTAGGGAGAGTTACGGAAGGAGACAAGTATCGTCAGTATGATGGTCACACACACTGAGCAGTAGGAGTTAACAGGGTGAGGATGTTGTACCTCACCTGCCTGGGGAATTCAGTGCCTCCTCCCAATGGCCAGAGTCCACAGTTTTGTCACTATGAATTGAACCTTTCAGATGAGCTTTTACACTTCGGTCATTCAGAGTTTCAGGGGAGTGGGTGGGGGTGGGCAAATTAGGTAGGGAGAGGGTCACAGGCTAGTCCACAGCTTCTCATCAACTGCAGGCTGGGTTAGAGAGAGACAGACCACAAAAAGTGGGCTGATTAGTGTGGATGCCTAATGATCTGGGAAGCCATGTTTACTGAACAGGAACCTATCAACTGACAAGACAGGGTAATGTCAAACATCAGGCTCGCTCCACACTGAGTAGGATCAGAAACTTCAAACAACACTCTCCTTCCGCTAACCTGATATTTACTAATCCAAAAAGCTCCCCGATTTTCCAGCGACACACCCTTCCCTTTCCCCTCCTCCCTTTCCCGTTAACATACAACACAGCACAGGCCCTTTGGCCCACAATGCTGTTCTAACACTTTAACCTACACCAAGATCAATCTAACCCTTCCCTCCCACACAGCCCTCCATTTTTTGTCATCTATGTGCCCAAGTCTCTTAAATGCCCCTAATGTTTCTGCCTCTACCACCACCCCGAGAGCACGTTCCACACAACCACCACTCTCTGTGTAAAAAAAAACACTACCTCTGACATACTCCCCCACCCCCATACTTTCCTCCAATCACCTTAAAATTATGCGCCCAGACATTGGCCATTTCTGCCTTGGGAAAAAGTCTCCGGCTGTTCGCTCTGTCTGTGCCTCTTATCATCTTGTACACCTCTCTCAAGTCACCTCTCATTCTCCTTCGCTCCAGAGAGAAAAGCCATAGCTTGCTCAACTTTTCCTCACAAACTGTGGTCTATAATCCAGGCAGCATTCTGGTAAATCTCCGCTGCACCCTCTCTAAAGCTTCCACATACTTCCTATAATGAGGCACCCAGAACTTCTAACTATCCCCCTCAACTCCCTTTTGTTTTCCACTCAACGGAGCCAACCCCTTTCCCATTCACCCCCACACACAGAATTCCCAACAGAAAGTTAATAATAATTAGGGGTGATGCTAGACCACACACTATAAAAATAGAATTTCCATCAAGATATTTTTTGCTGCAGTTTCTCAGCAGTTCTTGGTTTCACTGGGTTTCTCTACGACCTAATTGCTGCTGTGGGCTGGTTACTCAGATCCCACACCCCAAACAGAACTCACCCTGTTATTTCCTCAGACTGAGCCAGCTTGCTCTGCACACAAGATTGTTAATATTTCCTTACACGGTTCAGAGTCCTACAGCAGCTGTGAGGTCCTGAGGTGGTGAACAACAATGGGGCTGTAAGGTCCCTCTCTCACACTGAGCTCCATTTGGTACAGAGCATACTGTTCATTATCACTCTCACTAGGAACAGACACATGGGAGATTGATCTTAGTGTGTGAGACAGCTCATCACTGCAGAGCCTCCTGACAGATCCATCCTCACGGGCTCACCTCCCTCAGGAACGACCTACTTCGTCACAGACCCTCTCACACTGTGACACCCCACCCCTTGTCACAGGCTCACCACCCTCAGGAACTACCCACCTCTCACACTTAACACCAACCCCCTCCCACCCCCCACTGGCATAGCCCCTTCTCACACAGTCTAGTGTCTCACAAAAAAAAACCGACAGTGTGTGACAACAGACGGGGTCTCACTTGCCCCAGCCCTTACACATCGTTACAACACTTATGATGAACGAGGTGGGACAATGTACCTTGAACTTCCACAGGCATTTAAGATTGTCACAAAAGCAAGGCTTGGTCAGCAGAAAACAGATGTGACTCAGGGACGGGAGAACTGGAGTGGGCTGTGAGCACACGGAATCTGCACTGGACCATTCCTGACGCACTACAGAGTTTACAGTCCCGGTATGGAGCAACTGAACTGATGGACAAGAAAGACGAAGAGTCTATACAAGGAGTCTGACTGGATGCCTCACCATCAGCCATCTGGTGTGAGCAGCGACCTGAAACTCAAGCAGACGAGCCACGTGATCACACTGTTACAGAGGCGGAGTATCCACGTAACTCACCTGCTGCTACCCAGCACAAGGAACCACCTGATGGAAATCATTTTCTCTATCCAGATAAGTACAAGGCCAACAGACTGACCCCATCTAGGACATAGCAGCTCACAGCTTCACTCACCCTGAACACTCATAAGACCATGAGACATAGGAGCAGAGTTAGGCCACTCAGCCCATCGATTCTGCTCCACCATTCTACCATGCCTGAATTATCCAACTCAACCCTATTATTCAGTCTTCCCGCCATAACCTTGACATCCTTACTATTCAACACCTCAGACACGAGGGGGCAGAATGCTGGGTGGTGACAAGAAGGGGCGGCGTGATGGCAGGGCGTCATGGGGGGAGAGGTGGTGGGAGGGTAGGGTGCCAGGGGGCGGAGAGAGGCAGTGGGAGGACAGGGCGTCGGGGGGGGGGGGGGGGAGAGGCTGCGGGGGGGCAGGCGCGGAGGGAAGAGGCTGCGGGAGGGCAGGGGCTCGGGGGCAGACGCTGTGGGAGGGCAGGGGCTCAGGGGGCAGAGGCTGCGGGAGGGCAGGGGCTCAGGGGGAGAGGTGCGAACTGCTGGGTTTGTGGAGAGTCTGCAGGGCTTCATTTTAAGTTAAGACAGTTCTCATTTACACAATGAGGACTGGATAACCACTTTGTGTCTGGATGGCCAGGGTACAGAGCACAATTAGGAAAGATTTGTATATGGTTGTCAGAAGCAGTAGGAAAGTGTTGTGGAAGGCACTGGACTTCTCACTACACAACCTCCACACAGAAATCTGCATTGAGACATAAAATTCAGTGAACAAAGCAACAATTTATACGGCCCTGTACCAACCTGGCACAACCCCACAAACGCAAGTGGGCAACTGGCATTGGACAGACAAACTCCATACGTACTGACACACATGCACACACTCCCACCAATAAAACAACGAGCAATATTCAATCCAGTCACACAGTTACAAGGCTGAACAAATTTAAAATCAGTGACTGCAACTCCCTCAAAGGGAGAAAGAGAGATGGGGGGAGAGATGGTGAGGTGGCAGAGTGTTGGGGTGGAGAGACAGCAGGGGGAGAGAAATGTTGAAGGAGCAGGGCAGGGTGCCGGGCACCAGGGGAAGGAGAGATGGTAGGTGGGGGCAGGGCACTGGTGGGGGGGGAAGAGACGGGGGGATGGGGAGAGACGGCAAAGGGGTGAAAGCCACCGCGGGGGCACAAGGACAATGAAGAAGCAGGGTGCCGGGGGTTGGGGAGGAGGGAGATATGATAGGTGGGGTGGGCAGGGGGATGGTGGGAGGAGACATGAAGAGGCAGTGGGGGGCCAGGGCACTGGGGGAAGTGGCTGGGGATAGTTGGGGAAATAGTTTGAAGGGGACATAAGTGGTGCATCACATGGAGAAGGGGTTGGGAAAGTATGTACATTCCAGAATATGAGATAAGAGTGAGGTGTGGGGAATGGGGATAGGAGTTAACAGAACAGCCAGTCAAAAAGCGTAAAACAAACACAGGGGAGAAATTGGTTGTAAAAGTGAGAAGCAAAGGGGGGATTCAGGGAAAGGACAAAGTTCTGTGGTGTAAACAGAGACAGTAGGAACAAATCTGGTAACTGGGAAGTTGGAGGAAATGACAGAGGGTAATTGAAGAGGGTAGGTGGGAGATAGTGGGATAACAGATGACAGGGGAGTACCAAGTGGTTGACTGGGAAGTGGAAAAGATAGATGGAGAGTGGGGGGGGGGGAATTGAAACAGTTAAATGAAAGAGGAGGCAACGGGGGTAATAGAGGAATGAGAGGCTAACAGGGATTTAAATGGGAGATGGCGGTGATGGGGGGAGGGTAACGGGGATGGGTTCACGGGGGTGGGGCTGGGGTTGAGGGTAACGGGGAGATAAGGGAGGCGAGAAGGTGAGGGTGACCAGGAGGAGGATCGCGGGGCCCAGCAGCGAGGGGATTCTGGGCACCTTACCGGCACCGAGTGTCGCTGCCGCTTCGCCTTCCTGACGTTGCTGATAAAGCGGCGCCCCATCTTCTTCGCGTACCAGACGGACACGAACATCGCTGCCCGCCCTGATGAGCGACCCCCGCGCTCGTTACCGCTTTCACTGTTCAGCCCGGCTGCCCATTGCTGGCGCCGGGGCTGAGTCGGAGAGCTGCGGTTTTACCGCCGATGCCTGGCCAGCGGATGATGAGCGAGATCCTCTCTGCCCCCCACCAACGACCTGCATCGCACACTCGCACTTTACAGGAACCCTGCCCCTCCCTCTGTGCCAGGAGACTGCCAGCCCCCCTTAACCTCTCCCCTGCCAGTGCACAGTAACCCCGTCCCTTAACCCCTCCGCCTCTATCTCCTCCACTAACTCCCGTTAACGCCTTTAACAAGGATGCGGCCAGAAATCCAGATTGAAAGAAAGAGGGTTAGGCAGGCAGGCTTGGATTTTATTCCTCAGTGTGTAGGGGACTGAGGGGTGATTTTACAGAGGTCTTTAACATCACCAGCGGCGTAGACAGAGTGAATGCAAGTTGAAGGATTCGTTTAGCCGGGTATTTGATTATTAATATGATTAGTTCCACACACAACAATGTGGGCGGAAGGACTGTTCCTGTGCGGTACTAGTCTATGTTCTCCTTTCCCAAGTGTTCGGGAATAAAACTGGAAGGCAAGAGAGGGAAAATTTAAAAGGGGCAAAGCTTTCCACACAGAGGGCAGTGGGTAAATGGGATGGGCTACAGGAGACAGGTACAACAACATTTTAAAACCTTTTTCCATCCCCTTTGCCACTTACCCTCTGACACTTTTCTTTCCTTCACTTGCCCATCACCCCCCTTTGCTGCCCCCTCCTTCCCTTCGTCTCATGATCCATTCTGCTCTCCGATCAGATTTCTTCCACTTCAACACTCTGCCTTTTCTATCTATCACCTCTCAGCTTCACATTTCATCCACTCCCCTACCCACCCTCTCACCATCCCTTCACCTCGTCTCACCTATCACCTCCCAGTGTCTCAATTCATCCCCTCCCCTACTCACCCTCCCACCATCCCCTTCACCTGGTCTCATCTATCACCTCCCAGTGTCTCACTTCATCCCCTCCCCTATCCACCCACCATCCCTTCACCTGGTCCCACCTATCACCTCCCAGTGTCTCACTTCATCCCCTCCCCTACTCACCCTCCCACCATCCCCTTCACCTGGTCTCACCTATCACCTCCCAGTGTGTCACTTAATCCCCTCCTCGACACACCCAGCATCACCTTTACCTTGTCTCACCTATCACCTCCAAATGTCTCACTTCATCCACTCCCCTACCCAACCACCCACCCACCACCCCTTTCACCTGCTCTCAGCTATCACCTCCCAGTGTGTCACATCATCCCCTCCCCGACCCACCCAGCATCACCGTCACCTGGTCTCACCTATCACCTTCCAGTATCTCACTTCATCCCCTCCCCAACCAAACCACCATTCCTTCACCTGGTCTCACCTATCACATTGTAGTGTCTCACTTCATCCCCTCCCCAACCCACCCTCTCACCATCCCCTTCACCTGGTCTCACCTATCACCTCCCAGTTTCTCACTTCATCCCCTCCCCGAACACCCAGCATCACCTTCACCTGGTCTCACCTTTCACCTCCCAGTGTCTCACTTCATCCACTCCCCTACCCACCCACCCATCACCCCCTTCACTTGGTCTCACCTATCACCTCCCAGTGTGTCACTTCATCCCCTCCCCGACCCACGCAGCATCACCTTCACCTGGTCTCACCTATCACCTCCCAGAGCCTCACTTCATCCCCCTCCCCAACCCAACCACCATCCATTCACCTGGTCTCACCTATCAACTCATAGTGTCTCACTTAATCCCCTCCCCTACCCACCCTCTCACCATCCCCTTCACCTGCTCTCACCTATCACCTCCCAGTTTCTCACTTCATCCTCTCCCCGACCCACCCAGCATCACCTTCACCTGGTCTCACCTATCACCTCCAAATGTCTCACTTCATCCCCTCCCCGACCCACCCAACATCACCTTCACCTGGTCTCAGCTATCACCTCTCAGCTTCTCACTTCATCCCCTTCCCTACCCACCCTCTCACCATCCACTTCACCTTGTCTCACCTATCACCTCCCAGTGTCGCACTTCATAACCTCCCCGACCCACCCACCATCCCCTTCACCTGGTCTCACATATCACCTCCGAGTGTCTCACTTCATCCCTCCCCTACCCACCCAGCATCACCTTCACCTTCTCTCACCTATCACCTCTCAGCTTCTCACTTCATCCACTCCCCTACTCATCCTGCCTCAATTAACTGGTCTCACCTATCACCTCCCAGTGTCTCACTATATCCCCTCCCCTACTCACTCTCCCACGATCCCCTTCACCTGGTCTCACCTATCACCTCCCCGACTCACGCACCCACCCACCATCCCCTTCACCTGGTCTAACCTATCACCTCCCAGTGTCTCACTTCATCTCCACCCCTCCTCCCCCTCTCACCATCCTCTTCACCTGGTCTCAACTATCAGCTCCCAGTGTCGCACTTCATAACCTCCCCGACCCACCCACCATCCCCTTCACCTGGTCTCACATATCACCTCCGAGTGTCTCACTTCATCCCTCCCCTACCCACCCAGCATCACCTTCACCTTCTCTCACCTATCACCTCTCAGCTTCTCACTTCATCCACTCCCCTACTCATCCTGCCTCAATTAACTGGTCTCACCTATCACCTCCCAGTGTCTCACTATATCCCCTCCCCTACTCACTCTCCCACGATCCCCTTCACCTGGTCTCACCTATCACCTCCCCGACTCACGCACCCACCCACCATCCCCTTCACCTGGTCTAACCTATCACCTCCCAGTGTCTCACTTCATCTCCACCCCTACTCCCCCTCTCACCATCCTCTTCACCTGGTCTCAACTATCACCTCCCAGTGTCGCACTTCATAACCTCCCCGACCCACCCACCATCCCCTTCACCTGGTCTCACCAATCACCTCCAAGTGTCTCACTTCATCCCTCCCCTACCCACCCAGCATCACCTTCACCTGCTCTCACCTATCACCTCTCAGCTTCTCACTTCAACCACTCCCCTACTCACCCTCCCTCAATTACCTGGTCTCACCTATCACCTCCCAGTGTCTCACTATATCCCCTCCCCTACTCACCCTCTCACCATCCCCTTCACCTGGTCTCACCTATCACCTCCCAGTGTCGCACTTCATAACCTCCCTGACCCACCCACCATCCCCTTCACCTGTCTCTCTCATCAACTCTCAGTGTCTCACTTCATCCCTTCCCCTCCCCACACAGCATCCCCTTCACCTGGTCTCACCTATCACCTCTCAGCTTCCCACTTCATCCACTCCCCTACTCACCCTCCCTCAATTACCTGGTCTCACCTATCACCTCCCAGTGTCTCACTATATCCCCTCCCCTACTCACTCTCCCACTATCCCCTTCACCTGGTCTCACCTATCACCTCCCAGTGGCTCACTTCATCCCCTCCCCTACCCACCCACCCACCATCCCCTTCCCCTGGTCTCACCTATCACCTCCCAGTGTCTCACTTCATCCCCTCCCCTAGCCACCCACCATTCCCTTCACCTCGTCTCACCTATCACCTCCCAGTGTCTCACATCATCCCCTCCCCTACCCGCCCACCCACCATCCCCTTCACCTGGTCTCACCTATCACCTCTCAGCTTCTCACTTCAACCACTCCCCTACTCATCCTCCCTCAATTACCTGGTCTCACCTATCACCTCCCAGTGTCTCACTATATCCCCTCCCCTACTCACCCTCTCACCAACCCCTTCACCTGGTCTCACCTATCACCTCCCAGTGTCGCACTTCATAACCTCCCTGACCCACCCACCATCCCCTTCACCTGTCTCTCTCATCAACTCTCAGTGTCTCACTTCATCCCTTCCCCTCCCCACACAGCATCCCCTTCACCTGGTCTCACCTATCACCTCTCAGCTTCCCACTTCATCCACTCCCCTACTCACCCTCCCTCAATTACCTGGTCTCACCTATCACCTCCCAGTGTCTCACTATATCCCCTCCCCTACTCACTCTCCCACTATCCCCTTCACCTGGTCTCACCTATCACCTCCCAGTGGCTCACTTCATCCCCTCCCCTACCCACCCACCCACCATCCCCTTCCCCTGGTCTCACCTATCACCTCCCAGTGTCTCACTTCATCCCCTCCCCTAGCCACCCACCATTCCCTTCACCTCGTCTCACCTATCACCTCCCAGTGTCTCACATCATCCCCTCCCCTACCCGCCCACCCACCATCCCCTTCACCTGGTCTCACCTATCACCTCTCAGCTTCTCACTTCATCCCCTCCCCTACCCACCCACCAAGACCTGGTCTCACCTATCACCTCCCAGTGTCTCATTTCATCCCCTCGCCTACCCACCCACCCACCATCCCCTTCACCAGGTCTCACCTATCACCTCTCAGCTTCTCACTTCATCCCCTCCCCTACTCATCCTCCCACCATCACCTGGTCTCAACTATCACCTCCCAGTGTCTCATTTCATCCCCTCCCCTACCCAACCACCATGACCTTACCTGGTCTCACCCATCACCTCCCAGTGTCTCACTTCATCCCCTCCCCTAGCCACCCACCATTCCCTTCAGCTCGTCTCACCTATCACCTCCCAGTATCTCACATCATCCTCTCCCCTACCCACCCACCCACCATCCCCTTCACCTGGTCTCACCTATCAGCTCTCAGCTTCTCACTTCATCCCCTCCCCTACTCACCCACACACCCACCATCCCCTTCACCTGGTCTCACCTATCACCTCCCAGTGTCGCACTTCATAACCTCCCCGACCCACCCACCATCCCCTTCACCTGATCTCACTCATCACCTCTCAGTGTCCCACTTCATCCCCTCCCCTCCCCTCCCCAACCGGCATCCCCTCCAGCTGGTCTCACCTATCACTTCCCAGTGTCTCACTTTATCACCTCCCCTACCCACCCACCCACCCACCCACCATCCCCCTCACTTGGTCTCACAAATCATCTCCCAGTGTCTCACTTCATCCCCTCCCCAACCCAACCACCATCCCTTCACCTGGTCTCACCTATCACCTCTCAGCTTCTCAGTTCATCCCCTCCCCAACCCACCCACCCACCATCCCTTCACCTGGTCTCACCTATCACATCGTAGTGTCTCACTTCATCCCCTCCCCTACCCACCCTCTCACCATCCCCTTCACCTGGTCTCACCTATCACCTCCCAGTTTCTCACTTCATCCCCTCCCTGACCCACCCAGCATCACCTTCACCTGGTCTCACCTTTCACCTCCCAGTGTCTCACTTCATCCACTCCCCTACCCATTCACCCACCACCCCCTTCACTTGGACTCACCTATCACCTCCCAGTGTGTCACTTCATCCCCTCCCCGACCCACGCAGCATCACCTTCACCTGGTCTCACCTATCCCCTCACAGAGCCTCACTTCATCCCCCTCCCCAACCCAACCACCATCCGTTCACCTGGTCTCACGTATCACCTTGTAGTGTCTCACTTCATCCCCTCCCCTACCCACCCTCTCACCATCCCCTTCACCTGCTCTCACCTATCACCTCCCAGTTTCTCACTTCATCCCCTCCCCGACCCACCCAGCATCACCTTCACCTGGTCTCACCTTTCACCTCCCAGTGTCTCACTTCATCCACTCCCCTACCCACCCACCCACCCACCCACCATCCCCTTCACTTGGTCTCACCTATCACCTCCCAGTGTGTCACTTCATCCCCTCCCCTACCCACCCTCTCACCATCCCGATTCACCTGGTCTCACCGATCACCTCCCAGTGTCTCACTTCATCCTCTCCCCGACCCACCCAGCATCACCATCACCTGGTCTCACCTTTCACCTCCCACTGTCTCACTTCATCCCCTCCCCAACCCACCCAACATCACCTTCACCTGGTCTCAGCTATCACCTCTCAGCTTCTCACTTCATCCCCTTCCCTACCCACCCTCTCACCATCCACTTCACCTTGTCTCACCTATCACCTCCCAGTGTCGCACTTCATAACCTCCCCGACCCACCCACCATCCCCTTCACCTGGTCTCACATATCACCTCCGAGTGTCTCACTTCATCCCTCCCCTACCCACCCAGCATCACCTTCACCTTCTCTCACCTATCACCTCTCAGCTTCTCACTTCATCCACTCCCCTACTCACCCTCCCTCAATTACCTGGTCTCACCTATCACCTCCCAGTGTCTCACTTCATCTCCTCCCCTACTCACCCTCTCACCATCCCCTTCACCTGCTCTCACCTATCACCTCCCAGTTTCTCACTTCATCCTCTCCCCGACCCACCCAGCATCACCTTCACCTGGTCTCAGCTATCACCTCTCAGCTTCTCACTTCATCCCCTTCCCTACCCACCCTCTCACCATCCACTTCACCTTGTCTCACCTATCACCTCCCAGTGTCGCACTTCATAACCTCCCCGACCCACCCACCATCCCCTTCACCTGGTCTCACATATCACCTCCGAGTGTCTCACTTCATCCCTCCCCTACCCACCCAGCATCACCTTCACCTTCTCTCACCTATCACCTCTCAGCTTCTCACTTCATCCACTCCCCTACTCATCCTGCCTCAATTAACTGGTCTCACCTATCACCTCCCAGTGTCTCACTATATCCCCTCCCCTACTCACTCTCCCACGATCCCCTTCACCTGGTCTCACCTATCACCTCCCCGACTCACGCACCCACCCACCATCCCCTTCACCTGGTCTAACCTATCAACTCCCAGTGTCTCACTTCATCTCCACCCCTACTCCCCCTCTCACCATCCTCTTCACCTGGTCTCTCTCATCAACTCTCAGTGTCTCACTTCATCCCTTCCCCTCCCCACCCAGCATCCCCTTCACCTGGTCTCACCTATCACCTCTCAGCTTCTCACTTCATCCACTCCCCTACTCACCCTCCCTCAATTACCTGGTTTCACCTATCACCTCCCAGTGTCGCACTATATCCCCTCCCCTACTCACTCTCCCACCATCCCCTTCACCTGGTCTCACCTATCACCCCTCAGCTTCTCATTTAATCCCCTACCCTAGTCACCCTCTCACCATCACCTGGTCTCACCTATCACCTCCCAGTGTCTCACTTCAACCCCTCCCCTACTCACCCTCTCACCATCCCCTTCACCTGGTCTCACATATCACCTCTAAGCTTCTCACTTCATCCCCTCCCCCACTCACCCTCCTACCATCACCTGGTCTCACCTATCACCTCCCAGTGTCTCAATGCATCCTCTCCACTAACCACCCACCATCCCTTCACCTGGTCTCAACTATCACCTCTCAGCTTCTCATTTCATTCCCTCCCCTACCCACCCTCTCACCATCCCCTTCACCTGGTCTCACCTATCACCTCCCAGTGTGTCACTTAATCCCCTCCTTGACACACCCAGCATCACCTTTACCTGGTCTCACCTATCCCCTCCAAATGTCTCACTTCATCCACTCCCCTACCCAACCACCCACCCACCACCCCTTTCACCTGCTCTCAGCTATCACCTCCCAGTGTGTCACATCATCCCCTCCCCGACCCACCCAGCATCACCTTCACCTGGTCTCACCTATCACCTCCCAGTGTCTCACTTCATCCACTCCCCTACCCACTCACCCACCCACCACCCCCTTCATCTGGTCTCACCTATCACCTCCCAGTGTGTCACTTCATCCCCTCTTCGACCCACGCAGCATCACCTTCACCTGGTCTCACCTATCACCTTCCAGTATCTCACTTCATCCCCTCCCCAACCAAACCACCATCCCTTCACCTGGTCTCAGCTATCACATTGTAGTGTCTCACATCATCCCCTCCCCTACCCACCCTCTCACCATCCCCTTCACCTGGTCTCACCTATCACCTCCCAGTTTCTCACTTCATCCCCTCCCCGACCCACCCAGCATCACCTTCACCTGGTCTCACCTTTCACCTCCCAGTGTCTCACTTCATCCACTCCCCTACCCACCCACCCACCACCCCCTTCACTTGGTCTCACCTATCACCGCCCAGTGTGACACTTCATCCCCTACCCGACCCACGCAGCATCACCTTCACCTGGTCTCACCTATCACCTCCCACAGCCTCACTTCATCCCGCTCCCCAACCCAACCACCATCCGTTCACCTGGTCTCACCTATCACCTCGTAGTGTCTCACTTCATCCCCTCTCACCATCCCCTTCACCTGCTCTCACCTATCACCTCCCAGTTTCTCACTTCATCCCCTCCCCGACCCACGCAGCATCACCTTCACCTGGTCTCACCTTTCACCTCCCAGTGTCTCACTTCATCCCCTCCCCAACCCAACCACCATCCGTTCACCTGGTCTCACCTATCACCTCCCAGTGTCTCACTTCATCCTCTCCCCGACCCACCCAGCATCACCATCACCTGGTCTCACCTTTCACCTCCCAGTGTCTCACTTCATCCCCTCCCCGACCCACCCAACATCACCTTCACCTGGTCTCAGCTATCACCTCTCAGCTTCTCACTTCATCCCCTTCCCTGCCCACCCTCTCACCATCCACTTCACCTTGTCTCACCTATCACCTCCCAGTGTCGCACTTCATAACCTCCCCGACCCACCCACCATCCCCTTCACCTGGTCTCACATATCACCTCCGAGTGTCTCACTTCATCCCTCCCCTACCCACCCAGCATCACCTTCACCTTCTCTCACCTATCACCTCTCAGCTTCTCACTTCATCCACTCCCCTACTCACTCTCCCACGATCCCATTCACCTGGTCTCACCTATCACCTCCCCGACTCACGCACCCACCCACCATCCCCTTCACCTGGTCTAACCTATCACCTCCCAGTGTCTCACTTCATCTCCCCCCCTACTCACCCTCTCACTATCCTCTTCACCTGGTCTCACCTATCACCTCCCAGTGTCGCACTTCATAACCTCTCCAACCCACCCACCATCCCCTTCACCTGGTCTCACCAATCACCTCCAAGTGTCTCACTTCATCCCTCCCCTACCCACCCAGCATCACCTTCACCTGCTCTCACCTATCACCTCTCAGCTTCTCACTTCAACCACTCCCCTACTCACCCTCCCTCAATTACCTGGTCTCACCTATCACCTCCCAGTGTCTCACTATATCCCCTCTCCTACCCACCCACCCACCATCCCCTTCCCCTGGTCTCACCTATCACCTCCCATTGTCTCACTTCATCCCCTCTCCTACCCACCCACCCACCATCCCCTTCCCCTGGTCTCACCTATCACCTCCCAGTGTCTCACTTCATCCCCTCCCCTAGCCACCCACCATTCCCTTCACCTCGTCTCACCTATCACCTCCCAGTGTCTCACATCATCCCCTCCCCTACCCGCCCACCCACCATCCCCTTCACCTGGTCTCACCTATCACCTCTCAGCTTCTCACTTCATCCCCTCCCCTACCCACCCACCAAGACCTGGTCTCACCTATCACCTCCCAGTGTCTCACTTCATTCCCTCGCCTACCCACCCACCCACCATCCCCTTCACTAGGTCTCACCTATCACCTCTCAGCTTCTCACTTCATCCCCTCCCCTACTCATCCTCCCACCATCACCTGGTCTCAACTATCACCTCCCAGTGTCTCATTTCATCCCCTCCCCTACCCAACCACCATGAACTTACCTGGTCTCACCCATCACCTCCCAGTGTCTCACTTCATCCCCTCCCCTAGCCACCCACCATTCCCTTCACCTCGTCTCACCTATCACCTCCCAGTGTCTCACATCATCCTCTCCCCTACCCACCCACCCACCATCCCCTTCACCTGGTCTCACCTATCAGCTCTCAGCTTCTCACTTCATCCCCTCCCCTACTCACCCACACACCCACCATCCCCTTCACCTGGTCTCACCTATCACCTCCCAGTGTCGCACTTCATAACCTCCCCGACCCACCCACCATCCCCTTCACCTGATCTCACTCATCACCTCTCAGTGTCCCACTTCATCCCCTCCCCTCCCCAACCGGCATCCCCTCCAGCTGGTCTCACCTATCACTTCCCAGTGTCTCACTTTATCACCTCCCCTACCCACCCACCCACCCACCCACCATCCCCCTCACTTGGTCTCACAAATCATCTCCCAGTGTCTCACTTCATCCCCTCCCCTACTCACCCACCTAGCATCCCCTTTACCTGGTCTCACCTATCACCTCTCAGCTTCTCACTTCATCCACTCCCCTACTCACCCTCCCTCAATTACCTGGTCTCACCTATCACCTCCCAGTGTCTCACTTCATCCCCTCCCCTACTCACCCACCATCCCCTTCACCTGGTCTCACCTATCAGCTCTCAGCTTCTTACTTCATCCCCTCCCCTACCCACCCACCCACCATCCCCTTCACCTGGTTTCACCTATCACCTCTCAGCTTCTCACTTCATCCCCTCCCCTACCCACCAACCAATACCTGGTCTCACCTATCACCTCCCATTGTCTCACTTCATCCCCTCTCCTACCCACCCACCCACCATCCCCTTCACCAGGTCTCAACTATCACCTCTCAGCTTCTCACTTCATCCGCTCCCCTACTCACCCTCCCACCATCACCTGGTCTCACCTATCAGCTCCCAGTGTCTCAGTTCATCCCCTGCCCTACACACCCTCTCACCATCCCCTTCACCTGGTCTCACCTATCACATCCCAGTGTCTCACTTCATCCCCTCCCCTACTCACCCACCATCCCCCTCACCTGGTCTCACCTATCACCTCTCAGCTCACTTTATCCCCTCCCCTACTCACCCACCATCCCTTCACCTGGTCTCACCAATCACCTCCCAGTGTCTCACTTTTTCCCCTCCCCTACCCAACCACCCACCATCCCCTTCACCTGGTCTCACCTATCATCTCTCAGCTTCCCACTTCATCCCCTCCCCTACTCACCCACACACCCACCATCCCCTTCACCTGGTCTCACCTATCACCTCTGAGCTTTTCACTTCATCCCCTCCCCTCCCCACCCACCATCCCCTTCACCTGGTTTCACCCATCACCACTCAGCTTCTCACTTCATCACCTCCCCTACCCGCCCTCCCACTATCCCCTTCACCTGGTATCACCTATCACCTTCCAATGTCTCACTTCATCCCCTCCCCTACTCACCCTACCACCATCCCCTTCACCTGGTCTCACCTATCACCTCCCAGTGTCTCACTTCATCCCCTCCCCTACTCACCCACCCAGCATCCCCTTCACCTGGTCTCACCTATCACCTCTAAGCTTCTCACTTCATCCCCTCCCCTACTCACCCTCCTACCATCACCTGGTCTCACCTATCACCTCCCAGTGTCTCAATGCATCCTCTCCACTAACCACCCACCATCCCTTCACCTGGACTCAACTATCACCTCTCAGCTTCTCATTTCATTCCCTCCCCTACCCACCCTCTCACCATCCCCTTCACCTGGTCTCACCTATCACCTCCCAGTTTCTCACTTCATCCCCTCCCCGACCCACCCAGCATCACCTTCACCTGGTCTCACCTTTCACCTCCCAGTGTCTCACTTCATCCACTCCCCTACCCACCCACCCACCACCCCCTTCACTTGGTCTCACCTATCACCTCCCAGTGTGTCACTTCATCCCCTCCCCGACCCACGAAGCATCACCTTCACCTGGTCTCACCTATCACCTCCCAGAGCCTCACTTCATCCCCCTCCCCAACCCAACCACCATCCGTTCAGCTGGTCT
This sequence comes from Mobula birostris, assembly GCF_030028105.1. NCBI lineage: Eukaryota > Metazoa > Chordata > Chondrichthyes > Myliobatiformes > Myliobatidae > Mobula > Mobula birostris. Next base: position 100,124,672 of record NC_092374.1, read on the forward strand.
CACCTATCACCTCGTAGTGTCTCACTTCATCCCCTCCCCTACCCACCCTCTCACCATCCCCTTCACCTGCTCTCACCTATCACCTCCCAGTTTCTCACTTCATCCCCTCCCCGACCCACCCAGCATCACCTTCACCTAGTGTCACCTATCACCTCCCAGTGTCTCACTTCATCCCCTCACCAACCCAACCACCATCCCTTCACCTGGTCTCACCTGTCACCTCTCAGCTTCTCAGTTCATCCCCTCCCCAACCCACCCACCCACCATCCCTTCACCTGGTCTCACCTATCACCTCTCAGCTTCTCAGTTAATCCTCTCTCCTACCCACCCTCTCACCATCCCCTTCACCTGGTCTCACCTATCACCTCCCAGTTTCTCACTTCATCCCCACCCCGACCCACCCAGCATCACCTTCACCTGGTCTCACCTTTCACCTCCCAGTGTCTCACTTCATCCCCTCCCCGACCCACCCAACATCACCTTCACCTGGTCTCACCTATCACATCGTAGTGTCTCACTTCATCCCCTCCCCTACCAACCCTCTCACCATCCCCTTCACCTGGTCTCACCTATCACCTCTCAGCTTCTCACTTTATCCCCTCCCCTACTCACCCACCATCCCTTCATCTGGTCTCACCTATCACCACCCAGTGTCTCACTTTTTCCCCTCCCCTACCCAACCACCCACCATCCCCTTCACCTGGTCTCACCTATCACCTCTCAGCTTCTCACTTCATCCCCTCCCCTACTCACCCACACACCCACCATCCCCTTCACCTGGTCTCACCTATCACCTCCCAGTGTGTCACTTCATCCCCTCCTCGACCCACGCAGCATCACCTTCACCTGGTCTCACCTATCACCTTCCAGTATCTCACTTCATCCCCTCCCCAACCAAACCACCATCCCTTCACCTGGTCTCACCTATCACATTGTAGTGTCTCACTTCATCCCCTCCCCTACCAACCCTCTCACCATCCCCTTCACCTGGTCTCACCTATCACCTCCCAGTTTCTCACTTCATCCCCTCCCCGACCCACCCAGCATCACCTTCACCTGGTCTCACCTTTCATCTCCCAGTGTCTCACTTCATCCACTCCCCTACCCACCCACCCACCACTACCCATTTCACTTGGTCTCACCTATCACCTCCCAGTGTGTCACTTCATCCCCTCCCCGACCCACGCAGCATCACCTTCACCTGGTCTCACCTATCACCTCCCAGAGCCTCACTTCATCCCCCTCCCCAACCCAACCACCATCCGTTCACCTGGTCTCACCTATCACCTCGTAGTGTCTCACTTCATCCCCTCCCCTACCCACCCTCTCACCATCCCCTTCACCAGCTCTCACCTATCACCTCCCAGTTTCTCACTTCATCCCCTCCCCGACCCACCCAGCATCACCTTCACCTGGTCTCACCTTTCACCTCCCAGTGTCTCACTTCATCCACTCCCCTACCCACCCACCCACCCACCCACCGCCCCCTTCACTTGGTCTCACCTATCACCTCCCTGTGTGTCACTTCATCCCCTCCCCGACCCACGCAGCATCACCTTCACCTGGTCTCACCTATCACCTCCCAGAGTCTCACTTCATCCCCTCCCCAACCCAACCACCATCCGTTCACCTGGTCTCACCTTTCACCTCCCAGTGTCTCACTTCATCCCCTCCCCGACCCACCCAACATCACCTTCACCTGGTCTCAGCTATCACCTCTCAGCTTCTCACTTCATCCCCTTCCCTACCCACCCTCTCACCATCCACTTCACCTTGTCTCACCTATCACCTCCCAGTGTCGCACTTCATAACCTCCACAACCCACCCACCATCCCCTTCACCTGGTCTCACATATCACCTCCGAGTGTCTCACTTCATCCCTCCCCTACCCACCCAGCATCACCTTCACCTTCTCTCACCTATCACCTCTCAGCTTCTCACTTCATCCACTCCCCTACTCACTCTCCCACGATCCCATTCACCTGGTCTCACCTATCACCTCCCCGACTCACGCACCCACCCACCATCCCCCTCACCTGGTCTCACCTATCACCTCTCAGCTCACTTTATCCCCTCCCCTACTCACCCACCATCCCTTCACCTGGTCTCACCAATCACCTCCCAGTGTCTCACTTTTTCCCCTCCCCTACCCAACCACCCACCATCCCCTTCACCTGGTCTCACCTATCACCTCTCAGCTTCCCACTTCATCCCCTCCCCTACTCACCCACACACCCACCATCCCCTTCACCTGGTCTCACCTATCACCTCTGAGCTTTTCACTTCATCCCCTCCCCTCCCCACCCACCATCCCCTTCACCTGGTTTCACCCATCACCTCTCAGCTTCTCACTTCATCACCTCCCCTACCCGCCCTCCCACTATCCCCTTCACCTGGTATCACCTATCACCTTCCAATGTCTCACTTCATCCCCTCCCCTACTCACCCTACCACCATCCCCTTCACCTGGTCTCACCTATCACCTCCCAGTGTCTCACTTCATCCCCTCCCCTACTCACCCACCCAGCATCCCCTTCACCTGGTCTCACCTATCACCTCTAAGCTTCTCACTTCATCCCCTCCCCTACTCACCCTCCTACCATCACCTGGTCTCACCTATCACCTCCCAGTGTCTCAATGCATCCTCTCCACTAACCACCCACCATCCCTTCACCTGGACTCAACTATCACCTCTCAGCTTCTCATTTCATTCCCTCCCCTACCCACCCTCTCACCATCCCCTTCACCTGGTCTCACCTATCACCTCCCAGTTTCTCACTTCATCCCCTCCCCGACCCACCCAGCATCACCTTCACCTGGTCTCACCTTTCACCTCCCAGTGTCTCACTTCATCCACTCCCCTACCCACCCACCCACCACCCCCTTCACTTGGTCTCACCTATCACCTCCCAGTGTGTCACTTCATCCCCTCCCCGACCCACGCAGCATCACCTTCACCTGGTCTCACCTATCACCTCCCAGAGCCTCACTTCATCCCCCTCCCCAACCCAACCACCATCCGTTCAGCTGGTCTCACCTATCACCTCGTAGTGTCTCACTTCATCCCCTCCCCTACCCACCCTCTCACCATCCCCTTCACCTGCTCTCACCTATCACCTCCCAGTTTCTCACTTCATCCCCTCCCCGACCCACCCAGCATCACCTTCACCTAGTGTCACCTATCACCTCCCAGTGTCTCACTTCATCCCCTCACCAACCCAACCACCATCCCTTCACCTGGTCTCACCTGTCACCTCTCAGCTTCTCAGTTCATCCCCTCCCCAACCCACCCACCCACCATCCCTTCACCTGGTCTCACCTATCACCTCTCAGCTTCTCAGTTAATCCTCTCTCCTACCCACCCTCTCACCATCCCCTTCACCTGGTCTCACCTATCACCTCCCAGTTTCTCACTTCATCCCCACCCCGACCCACCCAGCATCACCTTCACCTGGTCTCACCTTTCACCTCCCAGTGTCTCACTTCATCCCCTCCCCGACCCACCCAACATCACCTTCACCTGGTCTCACCTATCACATCGTAGTGTCTCACTTCATCCCCTCCCCTACCAACCCTCTCACCATCCCCTTCACCTGGTCTCACCTATCACCTCTCAGCTTCTCACTTTATCCCCTCCCCTACTCACCCACCATCCCTTCATCTGGTCTCACCTATCACCACCCAGTGTCTCACTTTTTCCCCTCCCCTACCCAACCACCCACCATCCCCTTCACCTGGTCTCACCTATCACCTCTCAGCTTCTCACTTCATCCCCTCCCCTACTCACCCACACACCCACCATCCCCTTCACCTGGTCTCACCTATCACCTCCCAGTGTGTCACTTCATCCCCTCCTCGACCCACGCAGCATCACCTTCACCTGGTCTCACCTATCACCTTCCAGTATCTCACTTCATCCCCTCCCCAACCAAACCACCATCCCTTCACCTGGTCTCACCTATCACATTGTAGTGTCTCACTTCATCCCCTCCCCTACCAACCCTCTCACCATCCCCTTCACCTGGTCTCACCTATCACCTCCCAGTTTCTCACTTCATCCCCTCCCCGACCCACCCAGCATCACCTTCACCTGGTCTCACCTTTCATCTCCCAGTGTCTCACTTCATCCACTCCCCTACCCACCCACCCACCACTACCCATTTCACTTGGTCTCACCTATCACCTCCCAGTGTGTCACTTCATCCCCTCCCCGACCCACGCAGCATCACCTTCACCTGGTCTCACCTATCACCTCCCAGAGCCTCACTTCATCCCCCTCCCCAACCCAACCACCATCCGTTCACCTGGTCTCACCTATCACCTCGTAGTGTCTCACTTCATCCCCTCCCCTACCCACCCTCTCACCATCCCCTTCACCAGCTCTCACCTATCACCTCCCAGTTTCTCACTTCATCCCCTCCCCGACCCACCCAGCATCACCTTCACCTGGTCTCACCTTTCACCTCCCAGTGTCTCACTTCATCCACTCCCCTACCCACCCACCCACCCACCCACCGCCCCCTTCACTTGGTCTCACCTATCACCTCCCTGTGTGTCACTTCATCCCCTCCCCGACCCACGCAGCATCACCTTCACCTGGTCTCACCTATCACCTCCCAGAGTCTCACTTCATCCCCTCCCCAACCCAACCACCATCCGTTCACCTGGTCTCACCTTTCACCTCCCAGTGTCTCACTTCATCCCCTCCCCGACCCACCCAACATCACCTTCACCTGGTCTCAGCTATCACCTCTCAGCTTCTCACTTCATCCCCTTCCCTACCCACCCTCTCACCATCCACTTCACCTTGTCTCACCTATCACCTCCCAGTGTCGCACTTCATAACCTCCACAACCCACCCACCATCCCCTTCACCTGGTCTCACCTATCACCTCCGAGTGTCTCACTTCATCCCTCCCCTACCCACCCAGCATCACCTTCACCTTCTCTCACCTATCACCTCTCAGCTTCTCACTTCATCCACTCCCCTACTCACCCTCCCTCAATTACCTGGTCTCACCTATCACCTCCCAGTGTCTCACTATATCCCCTCCCCTACTCACCCTCTCACCAACCTCTTCACCTGGTCTCACCTATCACCTCCCAGTGTCGCACTTCATAACCTCCCTGACCCACCCACCATCCCCTTCACCTGGTCTCTCTCATCAACTCTCAGTGTCTCACTTCATCCCTTCCCCTCCCCACCCAGCATCCCCTTCATCTGGTCTCACCTATCACCTCTCAGCTTCTCACTTCATCCACTCCCCTACTCACCCTCCCTCAATTACCTGGTCTCACCTATCACCTCCCAGTGTCTCACTATATCCCCTCCCCTACTCACTCTCCCACCATCCCCTTCACCTGGTCTCACCTATCACCTCCCAGTGGCTCACTTCATCCCCTCCCCTACTCACACTCTCACCATCCCCTTCACCTGGTCTCACCTATCACCTCCCAGTGTTGCACTTCATCCCCTCCCCGACCCACCCACCATCCCCTTCACCTGGTCTCACTCATCACCTCTCAGTGTCTCAATTCATCCTTTCCCCTCCCCACCCAGCATCCCCTTCACCTGGTCTCACCTATCACCCCTCAGCTTCTCACTTAATCCCCTACCCTAGTCACCCTCCCACCATCACCTGGTCTCACCTATCACCTCCCAGTGTCTCACTTCAACCCCTCCCCTACTCACCCTCCCACCATCCCCTCCACCTGGTCTCACCTGTCACCTCCCAGTGTCTCACTTCATTTCCTCCCCTACTCACCCTCTCACCATCCCCTTCACCTGGTCTCACCTATCACCTCCCAGTGTTGCACTTCATCCCCTCCCCTATCCACCCACCATCCCCTTCAGCTGGTCTGACCTATCACCTCTGAGTGTCTCACTTCATCCCTCCCGTACCCACCCAGCATCACCTTCACCTGGTCTCACCTATCACCTCTCAGCTTCTCACTTCATCCACTCCCCTACTCACCCTCCCTCAATTACCTGGTCTCACCTATCACCTCCCAGTGTCTCACTTCATCTCCTCCCCTACTCACTCTCCCACGATCCCCTTCACCTGGTCTCACCTATCACCACCCCGACTCACCCACCCACCCACCTTCCCCTTCACCTGGTCTAACCTATCACCTTCCAGTGTCTCACTTCATAACCTCCCCGACCCACCCACCATCCCCTTCACCTGGTCTCACTCATCACCTCTCAGTGTCTCAGTTCATCCTTTCCCCTCCCCACCCACCATCCCCTTCACCTGGTCTCACTCATCACCTCTCAGTGTCTCAGTTCATCCTTTCCCCTCCCCACCCAGCATCCCCTTCACCTGGTCTCACCTATCACCTCTCAGCTTCTCACTTCATCCACTCCCCTACTCACCCTCCCTCAATTACCTGGTCTCACCTATCACCTCCCAGTGTCTCACTATATCCCCTCCCCTACTCACTCTCCCACCATCCCCTCCACCTGGTCTCACCTGTCACCTCCCAGTGTCTCACTTCATTTCCTCCCCTACTCACCCTCTCACCATCCCCTTCACCTGGTCTCACCTATCACCTCCCAGTGTTGCACTTCATCCGCTCCCCTATCCACCCACCATCCCCTTCAGCTGGTCTGACCTATCACCTCTGAGTGTCTCACTTCATCCCTCCCGTACCCACTCAGCATCACCTTCACCTGGTCTCACCTATCACCTCTCAACTTCTCACTTCATCCACTCCCCTACTCACCCTCCCTCAATTACCTGGTCTCACCTATCACCTCCCAGTGTCTCACTTCATCTCCTCCCCTACTCACTCTCCCACGATCCCCTTCACCTGGTCTCACCTATCACCTCCGAGTGTCTCACTTCATCCCTCCCCTACCCACCCAGCATCACCTTCACCTTCTCTCACCTATCACCTCTCAGCTTCTCACTTCATCCACTCCCCTACTCACCCTCCCTCAATTACCTGGTCTCACCTATCACCTCCCAGTGTCTCACTATATCCCCTCCCCTACTCACCCTCTCACCAACCTCTTCACCTGGTCTCACCTATCACCTCCCAGTGTCGCACTTCATCCCCTCCCCGACCCACCCAGCATCACCTTCACCTGGTCTCACCTTTCATCTCCCAGTGTCTCACTTCATCCACTCCCCTACCCACCCACCCACCACTACCCATTTCACTTGGTCTCACCTATCACCTCCCAGTGTGTCACTTCATCCCCTCCCCGACCCACGCAGCATCACCTTCACCTGGTCTCACCTATCACCTCCCAGAGCCTCACTTCATCCCCCTCCCCAACCCAACCACCATCCGTTCACCTGGTCTCACCTATCACCTCGTAGTGTCTCACTTCATCCCCTCCCCTACCCACCCTCTCACCATCCCCTTCACCAGCTCTCACCTATCACCTCCCAGTTTCTCACTTCATCCCCTCCCCGACCCACCCAGCATCACCTTCACCTGGTCTCACCTTTCACCTCCCAGTGTCTCACTTCATCCACTCCCCTACCCACCCACCCACCCACCCACCGCCCCCTTCACTTGGTCTCACCTATCACCTCCCTGTGTGTCACTTCATCCCCTCCCCGACCCACGCAGCATCACCTTCACCTGGTCTCACCTATCACCTCCCAGAGTCTCACTTCATCCCCTCCCCAACCCAACCACCATCCGTTCACCTGGTCTCACCTTTCACCTCCCAGTGTCTCACTTCATCCCCTCCCCGACCCACCCAACATCACCTTCACCTGGTCTCAGCTATCACCTCTCAGCTTCTCACTTCATCCCCTTCCCTACCCACCCTCTCACCATCCACTTCACCTTGTCTCACCTATCACCTCCCAGTGTCGCACTTCATAACCTCCCCAACCCACCCACCATCCCCTTCACCTGGTCTCACCTATCACCTCCGAGTGTCTCACTTCATCCCTCCCCTACCCACCCAGCATCACCTTCACCTTCTCTCACCTATCACCTCTCAGCTTCTCACTTCATCCACTCCCCTACTCACCCTCCCTCAATTACCTGGTCTCACCTATCACCTCCCAGTGTCTCACTATATCCCCTCCCCTACTCACCCTCTCACCAACCTCTTCACCTGGTCTCACCTATCACCTCCCAGTGTCGCACTTCATAACCTCCCTGACCCACCCACCATCCCCTTCACCTGGTCTCTCTCATCAACTCTCAGTGTCTCACTTCATCCCTTCCCCTCCCCACCCAGCATCCCCTTCATCTGGTCTCACCTATCACCTCTCAGCTTCTCACTTCATCCACTCCCCTACTCACCCTCCCTCAATTACCTGGTCTCACCTATCACCTCCCAGTGTCTCACTATATCCCCTCCCCTACTCACTCTCCCACCATCCCCTTCACCTGGTCTCACCTATCACCTCCCAGTGGCTCACTTCATCCCCTCCCCTACTCACACTCTCACCATCCCCTTCACCTGGTCTCACTCATCACCTCTCAGTGTCTCAGTTCATCCTTTCCCCTCCCCACCCAGCATCCCCTTCACCTGGTCTCACTCATCACCTCTCAGTGTCTCAATTCATCCTTTCCCCTCCCCACCCAGCATCCCCTTCACCTGGTCTCACCTATCACCCCTCAGCTTCTCACTTAATCCCCTACCCTAGTCACCCTCCCACCATCACCTGGTCTCACCTATCACCTCCCAGTGTCTCACTTCAACCCCTCCCCTACTCACCCTCTCACCATCCCCTTCACCTGGTCTCACCTATCACCTCCCAGTGTTGCACTTCATCCCCTCCCCTATCCACCCACCATCCCCTTCAGCTGGTCTGACCTATCACCTCTGAGTGTCTCACTTCATCCCTCCCGTACCCACCCAGCATCACCTTCACCTGGTCTCACCTATCACCTCTCAGCTTCTCACTTCATCCACTCCCCTACTCACCCTCCCTCAATTACCTGGTCTCACCTATCACCTCCCAGTGTCTCACTTCATCTCCTCCCCTACTCACTCTCCCACGATCCCCTTCACCTGGTCTCACCTATCACCACCCCGACTCACCCACCCACCCACCTTCCCCTTCACCTGGTCTAACCTATCACCTTCCAGTGTCTCACTTCATAACCTCCCCGACCCACCCACCATCCCCTTCACCTGGTCTCACTCATCACCTCTCAGTGTCTCAGTTCATCCTTTCCCCTCCCCACCCACCATCCCCTTCACCTGGTCTCACTCATCACCTCTCAGTGTCTCAGTTCATCCTTTCCCCTCCCCACCCAGCATCCCCTTCACCTGGTCTCACCTATCACCTCTCAGCTTCTCACTTCATCCACTCCCCTACTCACCCTCCCTCAATTACCTGGTCTCACCTATCACCTCCCAGTGTCTCACTATATCCCCTCCCCTACTCACTCTCCCACCATCCCCTTCACCTGGTCTCACCTATCACCTCCCAGTGGCTCACTTCATCCCCTCCCCTACTCACACTCTCACCATCCCCTTCACCTGGTCTCACCTATCACCTCCCAGTGTTGCACTTCATCCCCTCCCCGACCCACCCACCATCCCCTTCACCTGGTCTCACTCATCACCTCTCAGTGTCTCAGTTCATCCTTTCCCCTCCCCACCCAGCATCCCCTTCACCTGGTCTCACCTATCACCCCTCAGCTTCTCACTTAATCCCCTACCCTAGTCACCCTCCCACCATCACCTGGTCTCACCTATCACCTCCCAGTGTCTCACTTCAACCCCTCCCCTACTCACCCTCCCACCATCCCCTCCACCTGGTCTCACCTGTCACCTCCCAGTGTCTCACTTCATTTCCTCCCCTACTCACCCTCTCACCATCCCCTTCACCTGGTCTCACCTATCACCTCCCAGTGTTGCACTTCATCCCCTCCCCTATCCACCCACCATCCCCTTCAGCTGGTCTGACCTATCACCTCTGAGTGTCTCACTTCATCCCTCCCGTACCCACCCAGCATCACCTTCACCTGGTCTCACCTATCACCTCTCAGCTTCTCACTTCATCCACTCCCCTACTCACCCTCCCTCAATTACCTGGTCTCACCTATCACCTCCCAGTGTCTCACTTCATCTCCTCCCCTACTCACTCTCCCACGATCCCCTTCACCTGGTCTCACCTATCACCTCCGAGTGTCTCACTTCATCCCTCCCCTACCCACCCAGCATCACCTTCACCTTCTCTCACCTATCACCTCTCAGCTTCTCACTTCATCCACTCCCCTACTCACCCTCCCTCAATTACCTGGTCTCACCTATCACCTCCCAGTGTCTCACTATATCCCCTCCCCTACTCACCCTCTCACCAACCTCTTCACCTGGTCTCACCTATCACCTCCCAGTGTCGCACTTCATAACCTCCCTGACCCACCCACCATCCCCTTCACCTGGTCTCTCTCATCAACTCTCAGTGTCTCACTTCATCCCTTCCCCTCCCCACCCAGCATCCCCTTCATCTGGTCTCACCTATCACCTCTCAGCTTCTCACTTCATCCACTCCCCTACTCACCCTCCCTCAATTACCTGGTCTCACCTATCACCTCCCAGTGTCTCACTATATCCCCTCCCCTACTCACTCTCCCACCATCCCCTTCACCTGGTCTCACCTATCACCTCCCAGTGGCTCACTTCATCCCCTCCCCTACTCACACTCTCACCATCCCCTTCACCTGGTCTCACCTATCACCTCCCAGTGTTGCACTTCATCCCCTCCCCGACCCACCCACCATCCCCTTCACCTGGTCTCACTCATCACCTCTCAGTGTCTCAGTTCATCCTTTCCCCTCCCCACCCAGCATCCCCTTCACCTGGTCTCACTCATCACCTCTCAGTGTCTCAATTCATCCTTTCCCCTCCCCACCCAGCATCCCCTTCACCTGGTCTCACCTATCACCCCTCAGCTTCTCACTTAATCCCCTACCCTAGTCACCCTCCCACCATCACCTGGTCTCACCTATCACCTCCCAGTGTCTCACTTCAACCCCTCCCCTACTCACCCTCCCACCATCCCCTCCACCTGGTCTCACCTGTCACCTTCCAGTGTCTCACTTCATTTCCTCCCCTACTCACCCTCTCACCATCCCCTTCACCTGGTCTCACCTATCACCTCCCAGTGTTGCACTTCATCCCCTCCCCTATCCACCCACCATCCCCTTCAGCTGGTCTGACCTATCACCTCTGAGTGTCTCACTTCATCCCTCCCGTACCCACCCAGCATCACCTTCACCTGGTCTCACCTATCACCTCTCAGCTTCTCACTTCATCCACTCCCCTACTCACCCTCCCTCAATTACCTGGTCTCACCTATCACCTCCCAGTGTCTCACTTCATCTCCTCCCCTACTCACTCTCCCACGATCCCCTTCACCTGGTCTCACCTATCACCACCCCGACTCACCCACCCACCCACCTTCCCCTTCACCTGGTCTAACCTATCACCTTCCAGTGTCTCACTTCATAACCTCCCCGACCCACCCACCATCCCCTTCACCTGGTCTCACTCATCACCTCTCAGTGTCTCAGTTCATCCTTTCCCCTCCCCACCCACCATCCCCTTCACCTGGTCTCACTCATCACCTCTCAGTGTCTCAGTTCATCCTTTCCCCTCCCCACCCAGCATCCCCTTCACCTGGTCTCACCTATCACCTCTCAGCTTCTCACTTCATCCACTCCCCTACTCACCCTCCCTCAATTACCTGGTCTCACCTATCACCTCCCAGTGTCTCACTATATCCCCTCCCCTACTCACTCTCCCACCATCCCCTTCACCTGGTCTCACCTATCACCTCCCAGTGGCTCACTTCATCCCCTCCCCTACTCACACTCTCACCATCCCCTTCACCTGGTCTCACCTATCACCTCCCAGTGTTGCACTTCATCCCCTCCCCGACCCACCCACCATCCCCTTCACCTGGTCTCACTCATCACCTCTCAGTGTCTCAGTTCATCCTTTCCCCTCCCCACCCAGCATCCCCTTCACCTGGTCTCACCTATCACCCCTCAGCTTCTCACTTAATCCCCTACCCTAGTCACCCTCCCACCATCACCTGGTCTCACCTATCACCTCCCAGTGTCTCACTTCAACCCCTCCCCTACTCACCCTCCCACCATCCCCTCCACCTGGTCTCACCTGTCACCTCCCAGTGTCTCACTTCATTTCCTCCCCTACTCACCCTCTCACCATCCCCTTCACCTGGTCTCACCTATCACCTCCCAGTGTTGCACTTCATCCCCTCCCCTATCCACCCACCATCCCCTTCAGCTGGTCTGACCTATCACCTCTGAGTGTCTCACTTCATCCCTCCCGTACCCACCCAGCATCACCTTCACCTGGTCTCACCTATCACCTCTCAGCTTCTCACTTCATCCACTCCCCTACTCACCCTCCCTCAATTACCTGGTCTCACCTATCACCTCCCAGTGTCTCACTTCATCTCCTCCCCTACTCACTCTCCCACGATCCCCTTCACCTGGTCTCACCTATCACCTCCGAGTGTCTCACTTCATCCCTCCCCTACCCACCCAGCATCACCTTCACCTTCTCTCACCTATCACCTCTCAGCTTCTCACTTCATCCACTCCCCTACTCACCCTCCCTCAATTACCTGGTCTCACCTATCACCTCCCAGTGTCTCACTATATCCCCTCCCCTACTCACCCTCTCACCAACCTCTTCACCTGGTCTCACCTATCACCTCCCAGTGTCGCACTTCATAACCTCCCTGACCCACCCACCATCCCCTTCACCTGGTCTCTCTCATCAACTCTCAGTGTCTCACTTCATCCCTTCCCCTCCCCACCCAGCATCCCCTTCATCTGGTCTCACCTATCACCTCTCAGCTTCTCACTTCATCCACTCCCCTACTCACCCTCCCTCAATTACCTGGTCTCACCTATCACCTCCCAGTGTCTCACTTCATCTCCTCCCCTACTCACTCTCCCACGATCCCCTTCACCTGGTCTCACCTATCACCTCCGAGTGTCTCACTTCATCCCTCCCCTACCCACCCAGCATCACCTTCACCTTCTCTCACCTATCACCTCTCAGCTTCTCACTTCATCCACTCCCCTACTCACCCTCCCTCAATTACCTGGTCTCACCTATCACCTCCCAGTGTCTCACTATATCCCCTCCCCTACTCACCCTCTCACCAACCTCTTCACCTGGTCTCACCTATCACCTCCCAGTGTCGCACTTCATAACCTCCCTGACCCACCCACCATCCCCTTCACCTGGTCTCTCTCATCAACTCTCAGTGTCTCACTTCATCCCTTCCCCTCCCCACCCAGCATCCCCTTCATCTGGTCTCACCTATCACCTCTCAGCTTCTCACTTCATCCACTCCCCTACTCACCCTCCCTCAATTACCTGGTCTCACCTATCACCTCCCAGTGTCTCACTATATCCCCTCCCCTACTCACTCTCCCACCATCCCCTTCACCTGGTCTCACCTATCACCTCCCAGTGGCTCACTTCATCCCCTCCCCTACTCACACTCTCACCATCCCCTTCACCTGGTCTCACCTATCACCTCCCAGTGTTGCACTTCATCCCCTCCCCGACCCACCCACCATCCCCTTCACCTGGTCTCACTCATCACCTCTCAGTGTCTCAGTTCATCCTTTCCCCTCCCCACCCAGCATCCCCTTCACCTGGTCTCACTCATCACCTCTCAGTGTCTCAATTCATCCTTTCCCCTCCCCACCCAGCATCCCCTTCACCTGGTCTCACCTATCACCCCTCAGCTTCTCACTTAATCCCCTACCCTAGTCACCCTCCCACCATCACCTGGTCTCACCTATCACCTCCCAGTGTCTCACTTCAACCCCTCCCCTACTCACCCTCCCACCATCCCCTCCACCTGGTCTCACCTGTCACCTTCCAGTGTCTCACTTCATTTCCTCCCCTACTCACCCTCTCACCATCCCCTTCACCTGGTCTCACCTATCACCTCCCAGTGTTGCACTTCATCCCCTCCCCTATCCACCCACCATCCCCTTCAGCTGGTCTGACCTATCACCTCTGAGTGTCTCACTTCATCCCTCCCGTACCCACCCAGCATCACCTTCACCTGGTCTCACCTATCACCTCTCAGCTTCTCACTTCATCCACTCCCCTACTCACCCTCCCTCAATTACCTGGTCTCACCTATCACCTCCCAGTGTCTCACTTCATCTCCTCCCCTACTCACTCTCCCACGATCCCCTTCACCTGGTCTCACCTATCACCACCCCGACTCACCCACCCACCCACCTTCCCCTTCACCTGGTCTAACCTATCACCTTCCAGTGTCTCACTTCATAACCTCCCCGACCCACCCACCATCCCCTTCACCTGGTCTCACTCATCACCTCTCAGTGTCTCAGTTCATCCTTTCCCCTCCCCACCCACCATCCCCTTCACCTGGTCTCACTCATCACCTCTCAGTGTCTCAGTTCATCCTTTCCCCTCCCCACCCAGCATCCCCTTCACCTGGTCTCACCTATCACCTCTCAGCTTCTCACTTCATCCACTCCCCTACTCACCCTCCCTCAATTACCTGGTCTCACCTATCACCTCCCAGTGTCTCACTATATCCCCTCCCCTACTCACTCTCCCACCATCCCCTTCACCTGGTCTCACCTATCACCTCCCAGTGGCTCACTTCATCCCCTCCCCTACTCACACTCTCACCATCCCCTTCACCTGGTCTCACCTATCACCTCCCAGTGTTGCACTTCATCCCCTCCCCGACCCACCCACCATCCCCTTCACCTGGTCTCACTCATCACCTCTCAGTGTCTCAGTTCATCCTTTCCCCTCCCCACCCAGCATCCCCTTCACCTGGTCTCACCTATCACCCCTCAGCTTCTCACTTAATCCCCTACCCTAGTCACCCTCCCACCATCACCTGGTCTCACCTATCACCTCCCAGTGTCTCACTTCAACCCCTCCCCTACTCACCCTCCCACCATCCCCTCCACCTGGTCTCACCTGTCACCTCCCAGTGTCTCACTTCATTTCCTCCCCTACTCACCCTCTCACCATCCCCTTCACCTGGTCTCACCTATCACCTCCCAGTGTTGCACTTCATCCCCTCCCCTATCCACCCACCATCCCCTTCAGCTGGTCTGACCTATCACCTCTGAGTGTCTCACTTCATCCCTCCCGTACCCACCCAGCATCACCTTCACCTGGTCTCACCTATCACCTCTCAGCTTCTCACTTCATCCACTCCCCTACTCACCCTCCCTCAATTACCTGGTCTCACCTATCACCTCCCAGTGTCTCACTTCATCTCCTCCCCTACTCACTCTCCCACGATCCCCTTCACCTGGTCTCACCTATCACCACCCCGACTCACCCACCCACCCACCTTCCCCTTCACCTGGTCTAACCTATCACCTTCCAGTGTCTCACTTCATAACCTCCCCGACCCACCCACCATCCCCTTCACCCGGTCTCTCTCATCAACTCTCAGTGTCTCACTTCATCCCTTCCCCTCACCACTCAGCATCACCATCACCTGGTCTCACCTATCACCTTCCAGTGTATCACTTCAACCCCTCCCCTACTCACCCTCTCACCATCCCCTTCACCTTGTCTCACCTATCACCTCCCAGTGTCTCACTTCATCCCCTCCCTAGTCACCCACCATCCCCATCACCTGGTGCCACCTATCACCTCCCAGTGTCTCACTTCATCTCCTCCCCTACTCACCCTCTCACCATCCCCTTCACCTTGTCTCACCTATCACCTCCGAGTGTCTCACTTCATCCCCTCCCCTAGCCACCCACCATTCCCTTCATCTCGTCTCACCTATCACCTCCCAGTGTCTCACTTCATCCCCTCCCCTACTCACCCACCATCCCCTTCACCTTGTCTCACCTATCACCTCCCAGTGTCTCACTTCATCCCCTTCCCTCCCCTCCCAACATCCCCTTCACCTGGTCTCACCTATCACCTCCCAGTGTCGCACTTCATCCCCTCCCCTACTCACCCACCCACCCACCATCCCCTTCACTTGGTCTCACCTATCACCTCCCAGTGTCTCACTTCATCCCGTCCCCTAATCACCCACCATCCCCTTCACCTGGTCTCACTTATCACCTCTCACTTCATCCACTCCCCTACTCACCCTCCCTCAATTACCTGGTCTCACCTATCACCTCCCAGTGTCTCCTTCATCCCCTCTTCTACCCACCCACCCACCATCCCCCTTCACCTGGTCTCACTCATCACCTCTCAGCTTACCACTTCATCCCCTCCCCTACTCACCCACCATCCCCTTCACCTGGTCTCACCTATCAGCTCTCAGCTTCTTACTTCATCCCCTCCCCTACCCACCCACCAACACCTGGTCTCACCTATCACCTCCCAGTGTCTCACTTCATCCCCTTCCCTACTCACCCACCATCCCCTTCACCTGGTCTCACCTATCACCTCTCAGATTCTCACTTCATCACCTCCCCTACTCGCCCTCGCACCATCGCCTTTACCTGGTCTCACCTATCACCTCCCAGTGTCGCACTTGATCACCTCCCCTACCCACCCACCCACCCACCCACCATCCCCTTCACTTGGTCTCACAAATCATCTCCCAGTGTCTCACTTCATCCCTCCCCTACCCACCTAGCATCCCCTTTACCTGGTCTCACCTATCACCTCTCAGCTTCTCACTTCATCCACTCCCCTACTCACCCTCCCTCAATTACCTGGTCTCACCTATCACCTCCCAGTGTCTCACTTCATCCCCTCCCCTACTCACCCACCATCCCCTTCACCTGGTTTCACCTATCACCTCTCAGCTTCTCACTTCATCCCCTCCCCTACCCACCAACCAATACCTGGTCTCACCTATCACCTCCTATTGTCTCACTTCATCCCCTCTCCTACCCACCCACCCACCATCCCCTTCACCAGGTCTCACCTATCACCTCTCAGCTTCTCACTTCATCCGCTCCCCTACTCACCCACCCACCATCACCTGGTCTCACCTATCAGCTCCCAGTGTCTCAGTTCATCCCCTGCCCTACACACCCTCTCACCATCCGCTTCACCTGGTCTCACCTATCACATCCCAGTGTCGCACTTGATCACCTCCCTGACCCACCCACCATCCCCTTCACCTGGTCTCACCTATCACCTCCCAGTGTCTCACTTTTTCCCCTCCCCTACCCAACCACCCACCATCCCCTTCACCTGGTCTCACCTATCACCTCCCAGTGTCTCACTTCATCCCCTCCCCTACTCACCCTACCACCATCCCCTTCACCTGGTCTCACCTATCACCTCCCAGTGTCTCACTTCATCCCCTCCCCTACTCACCCTCTCACCATCCCCTTCACCTGGTCTCACCTATCACCTCTGAGCTTCTCACTTCATCCCCTCCCCTCCCCACCCACCATCCCCTTCACCTGGTTTCACCCATCACCTCTCAGCTTCTCACTTCATCACCTCCCCTACCCGCCCTTCCACTATACCCTTCACCTGGTCTCACCTATCACCTCTGAGCTTCTCACTTCATCCCCTCCCCTACTCACCCTACCACCATCCCCTTCACCTGGTCTCACCTATCACCTCCCAGTGTCTCACTTCATCCCCTCCCCTACTCACCCTACCACCATCCCCTTCACCTGGTCTCACCTATCACCTCCCAGTGTCTCACTTCATCCCCTCCCCTACTCACCCTCTCACCATCCCCTTCACCTGGTCTCACCCATCACCTCTCAGATTCTCACTTCAACACCTCCCCTACTCACCCACCATCACCTTCAGCTGGTCTCACCTATCACCTCCCAGTGTCTCACTTCATCCCCTTCCCTACCCACCCACCATCCCCTTCACCTGGCCTCACCTATCTCTTGCCAGCTTCACACTTCATCCCCTTCTCTACCCACCTACCATCCCCTAATCCTGGTCTCACCTGTGTCTTGCCTGCTCACACTTCATCCCCTTCCCTTCCCACCCACCATCCCCTTCACCGGGTCTCACCTATCTCTTGCCAGCTTGCACTGCTCCCCTTACCCAATACCAACGACTCTTCGTCTCATGTTCTCCATATTTATTGCTATTCATTTATATTTGCACAGTTTGCTGTCTTCTGAACTCTGGTTGAACGTCCTAATTGGGTGGTCTTTCATTGGTATTGTTATCGTTACTATTTGATAGATTAGTTGAGTGTGCCCACAAGAAAATGAATCTTGAGGTTGTGTACAATGAAATTTATGTACTTTGATAAGAATTATCTTTGAACATCGAACTTCCTTTTCAGTCCTGATGAAGGGTCTCAGCTAGAAACATTGATTGGTTATTCTCCTGCATAGATGCTGCCTGATGTGCTGAGTTCCTCCAGTATTTTCTGTATTTTGAGTTCCTCCACCTGGCTCCTGATCTGGGACTCTGTGGAAGGGTCTCAGAGCAGGATGTTCATACTCCCGCCCTTTAGTTTCTCCCATTAAAAATCATTCATTCTCTCGCACCCCCACTTCTTTCTCCCCCATTTTTGCACTCTCCTCATAGAATCATAGAATAGTACAGCACATTACAGGCCCTTCGGACCACAATGTTGTGCCGACCCTCAAACCCTGCCTCCCGTATAACCCCCCACCTTAAATTCCTCCATATACCTGTCTAGTAGTCTCTTAAACTTCACGAGTGTATCTGCCTCCACCACTGACTCAGGCAGTGCATTCCACGCACCAACCACTCTCTGAGTAAAAAACCTTCCTCTAATATCCCCCTTGAACTTCCCACCCCTTACCTTAAAGCCATGTCCTCTTGTATTGAGCAGTGGTGCCCTGGGGAAGAGGCGCTGGCTATCCACTCTATCTAGTCCTCTTATTATCTTGTACACCTCTATCATGTCTCTTCTCATCCTCCTTCTCTCCAGAGAGTAAAGCCCTAGCTCCCTTAATCTCTGATCATAATCCATACTCTCTAAACCAGGCAGCATCCTGGTAAATCTCCTCTGTACCCTTTCCAACGCTTCCACATCCTTCCTATAGTGAGGTGACCAAAACTGGACACTGTACTCCAAGTGTGGCCTAACCAGAGTTTTATAGAGCTGCATCATTACATCGTGACTCTTAAACTCTATCCCTCGACTTATGAAAGCTAACATCCCATAAGCTTTCTTAACTACCATATCTACCATCCTCCTCCATTCTCAATCTCTCTCCTCCTCACCCCATTCTCTCCCTACCAGGTTCTCACACCCTCCTCTTTCTCTGTGTCACCTTCTTCCCCATTCTGTATTTCCATCTCCCCTACTCACTCTATTAGATCCTCTAGGTCATAGGTTAAGATTGAACAGCAAAATGTTTAGGGGGAACTTCTTCACTCAGAGGATAGCATGAATGTGGAATGAACTGCCAGTAGAAGTGGGAAAGTGCATTTAATTGCAACAGTTAAGAAAAGTTTGAGTAAGTACCTGGTTGAAAGGGGTATGGAAAGGTATGGCCCAGATCCAGGTTGATGGGACCATGCAGAGTAACATTTGGGCATGGACTAGATGGGTTGTTTCTCCATGTCTCTATGAGATCCCGCCACCCTCTCCTCCTCCCCACCCACAGTGACAGATCAACCACTCCTGGCCTGTTATCTACAGCCTCAGCTCAGTTTAGGTTCAGTTGCTACTTGTTGTGAGTGCCTGCATCTCACTCCAATCCCACAACCTACCTCATTATAGTCATTGCATAGTACAGGTCCTTCATCCCATGATGTTATGTCATCCTTTAACCTACTCTGAGATCAATCTAACCATTCCCTCCTTCATTGTCTTCCATTATTTCTATCAGCCATGTACCTATCTAAGAGTCTTTTAAATGTCCCTAATGCATTTGCCTCTACCTCCACCCCTGGCAGAGCACTTCACACACTCTGTGTAAAAAAAACCTTTCACTGACATCCCACCAATCACCTTAACATTATGGTCACTCATATTAGCCATTTCTGTGCTAGGGTGAAGTCTGTGGCTATCCACTTATCATGTCTCTTTCATACCTCTATCAAGACACCGCTCATCCACCTTCACTATATCTTATCTCTCTCTCTCTCTCTCTCACACACACACACACACACACACACACACACACACACACACACACACACACACACACACACACACACACACACACACACCAGGGCCCAAGGATGCCACGATTGCTCGGGGCCCAGGGACAATGACTCTAAGCAGTAAGTTCTTGTTGATATGTAATTGAGCAAACTGTAACCAGCAGAGTGAAGCAATAACAAGCAGCATTATCACAATAACCAGCAGAATCAGGTCAATAACCAGCAAGAATTAAACAGTAACCAGCAGAATTGACACAATAACCCCCAGCGTGAAACAGTGACCCAATTGATTAATGTAATAACCAGAAGAATTAAGAAGTAGATTTTGTCTACATGGACTTTATGAAGGCATTTGACAAGGTCCTGGATGGTAGGTTGGTCTCAAAGCTAAGCCACATAGAATCCAAGGTGAGCTGACTGATTGGACCCACGACTGGCCTGATGATAAGGGACAGGGGGTTGTGGTGGTGGTGTGCTTTACTAATTGGAAGTCCATGACTAATGGTATACCACAGGGATTATTGCTGGCACTTCTATCATTTTTGATATGTGCACTTGACTTGGATGTGGATTTAGGAGGTATGATTAGAATCTTGGAAGACAACACAGATATTAGTGGTGTTGTGGATAGCAAGGGTAAAGCAGGATGTCGATCAGGTGGAAAGTTGGGCAGTGTATCGGCACATGGAATTTAATTCTCACGAGGATAATGTGACGCATTTTGGAGAGTCAAATGGAGATAAGATGTGTAAGTGGTAAGCCCCTAGGGAGTGTTGATGTCAAGTCCATAGTCCCCTGAAAGTGGCAATACAGGTGGTGAAGAAAGTTTTTGGAATACTCAGCTCCATAGTTCGGCCCACTGGAGAAGAAAGGGGATCTTAAAACATCAAGGAAACCAAACAGGAATGAAAGGGAGATTCACCACCTGGGAAGTAGGATAAAGACCCTGAACAAACAATTCAAATACAGCTCACCTGACGAAAAAGGCGGCTTCAGAGATCTGACTAGCAAACTGCGGGAACAGCTGCACAAGTTCAGGAGAGTGGATCAGCTGCGAAATCGAAGAAGGGAGAAAGAGAGAAGTAGAATGCAGTTTGTTAAAAACCTATTTAGATTCATCAGGGCTATTGTCAGCCACCAAAAACCTGGCTCCCTAACCAGCTCAAAGCAGGAGGTGGATGAATTTCTGTGGGAATCACACAGTGATTCCTGTAGGAAACAGGGACTAGAATTCAATCCAAAAGTCCTCCAACCAAGAATCCCAGCAACTGAACTGAATGTGGCAGAGCCCACGTTGGCAGGAGGTCCAGGATATCATCAACAGAGCAAAGTCATCTGCTACCCTAGGACCAAGTGGTATACCCTACAAGGTATATAAGAAATGCCCAAAACTCCTTTGGAGGTTGTGGAAGATAATGAGGAAGATTTGGACTAAAGGCTCTATCCCACCAAGGTGGAAAATGACTGAAGGAAGCTTTGTTCCCAAGGAGTAAGATTCCTCTACAATCACCCAGATTAGGACAATCTCCCTCCTTAGTGTAGAGTGCAAGATATTGTTCTTGGTGCTTGTGAGAAGGTTGACCTATTACTTAATGGAGAATCACTATAGCAACACATCCATCCAGAAAGGTGGTAGCCCGGGTTTTTCTGGGTGCCTGGAACAACCTCAATAATCAGCCAATAGATCCGTGAGTGTTGCAGAAGAAAGGTGACTGGTTCGACCTAGCCAATGCCTGTGGATCAATTCCACACGTCCTCATCCAGGTTGGCCTGAACCACTACCATATCTCGCCAGTAACACAAGACATGATCACCAGCTACCTAGGAGGATTCAAGCTACACTTCACTTCAGCCCACTTTACAACTAGGTAGCAAGACCTCTAAAAAGGGATTCTAACCAGCTGTATGATCTTCCCCCTTTTGTTTGTCATGGGTATGAACCTCCTCATATCAGTAGCAGCAGGCGTAACCCAAGACCCAGTGTTGGAGCCCGGCATCTGACGATCTGCAACATGGGGATTCATGGATAACATCACAGTGACCACTGTAACCCATGTCCAAGCAAGGTGGATATTGGAAAGCCTGGACAATGTAGCTACCTGGGCTAGGATGACCTTCAAACTCAAGAAGTCCAGATGCATGGTGATCAAAAAGGGCAAGGTTACTAGCAAGTTCAGTCTTCAAGTACAGGGAGAAGTCATTCCATCCATAGAGGACAACCCAGTAAAGTGTCTTGCAAAGTGGTTTAATGCAGCAATGACGGACAGTGCCAACATCACTGACACTGTAAAGCAGACTGAAGGGTGGCTGAAGAAGATCGACAAAACTGGACTCCCTGGTAAATTTAAGACATGGTTGTACTAACATGGTCTTCTACCAAGTCTGCTCTGGCTTTTCACGGTGTAGGAGTTCCCTATAGCCACTGTAGAAGGCATCAAGAGGAAAATGCGGAGGTGGCTGGGGATCCCAAGTTTTTCTTCAGTGGGGCTTGACATAAGATCAGGCCAGCTACAGCTTCTATTGTCATCAGTAGTGGCAAAAAGTGTTAGCACTGAGAGGCTCCAACGATGTTAATAAGTCAAGCAGGAGTCACAACAAGATTGGGCCAAAAGTGGGCCGCCAACTCGGCCATAGACCAGACAGTGAGTTCCCTTTAATTGAGAGACATTATTGGTAACTCATGCCTGGATGGCAAGGCCTTGGCTCTGCACACTTCCTACAATGGGGACAAGTGCAAGGGATAGGCGTGACATGGTCCAGGCAGAGGTTCGGAACTGTGAGGCTGAAAGGTGGGTATCGAAGGCAGTGGAGTTGGGGTTACAGGCGCTTGGACAAAATGAAATCTTCCCAAGCGCAAGATCACTTGGGCAGAGACTACAGCCTTTCCACATTTCTTTCCTCCTATGGTCTGTGTCCCTACATCATCACAGCTGCACACATGGGGGCTGAGAGGACCCTAACTGCAAGCTTTGTGGTCCGCAGGGTTCACTGGCACACATACTGTCAGGATGCAAAACAGCTTTAACACAAGGACACTATAGGTGGCACCACGACAAGGTCCTGCTGACCCTTGCTGACACACCGGAGAGGGAGAGGTGTAAAAGGAGACCAGCTGGCTGAGAGGCAAACAGGGCAGTCAATTTCATCAAGGAGAGGGCCACACCGGTCATATCATAGAGGCCTAAATCCAACCTGCTGCAAACTGCCAGATCATGGGAGATGAGGGTCGATGTGGGGAGGAAGCTACAGTTCCTGGAGGTGGTGCAAACCACACTTCAACCAGACATGGTATTGTGGTCTACCGGAGAGAAGAAAATCATTCTGGTGGAACTCTCAGTACCATGGGAGGAAAGATGTGAGGAGGCTCACGAGAGGAAGACCCTGAAATACCAGTCCTTAGTCCTGGCGTACAGGAACAAAGGATGGTAGATGTGGCTATTCCCCATGGAGATCAGTTGTAGATGGTTCCCGACAAGGTGAGCATGGAGGTTGATGTGTGTGCTGGGCCTTGATGAAAAGAGCAAGAACCAAGCAGCTCACGGGATGGGGAGAAGGGGGAGCAGAAAGAGCCTCTTGCTGATATGAAGCAGGTGAGAGGAGTTGAGCTGTAATTCAGGAGCAGATGAGCAGTGACTTGGCCACCACTCTTGACCTGCCAACTGGAGAGTGTTAAGGGTGGAAACACTCTGTGAAGGTTGGGCATCACCTGACAACATCTGCCCCGGCCAAAGGCTACGATTCCTCATCAGGTAACTGTAGCGGGCACCCCAGTATATAAAGATGGGAGGTTATGTGGCAACTTTACCAAAAACTGGTTAGCACCCACATGGGGTACTGTTTACAGATCTGATTATTAAATTGAATTGAATTGAATGATCTTTATTGTCATTATACGTAGGTACAATGAAACTCTGTTTGGCTTCCTCTCAGGCAATTAAATAAAGCGGTAGATAAAAACATGGTAGTAATAGAAAAACAGTATTAAATGGATAAGTAGCAGAAAATAAGTTGCAGCAACACCAGGATATCACAATAATGCACAAAGTGCTGTTAGTGCAAGTATTTGAGTCCTTGTGTCTGCATGTGTGTGCTCACAGTTTGTCATTGTTCTGTGAGAGTGGTGTGATGGAGGCCACAGCTCTGAGATAGAAGCTGTTCCTCAGTCTATTCTGGTTTTTAGTGTCCTGAACCTTTTGCTGGATGGCAGTGGGTCAAACAGGGAGTGGCCGGGGTGTGTGGTATCTCTGGTTATGCTGATCGCTTTCCTCCTGAGTCTGCTGGAATAGATGGTGTCCAGTCGTGGGAGCTGCATCCTGACAATTCGCTGAGCCGCCTTCACCACGCGATGCAGGTCTTGTCGCTCAGCGGCTGTGCAGCTGGCATACCACACGGTGGCACTGTTGATCAGGATGATCCCATGTTAGGAAGAATGTGTTTACACTGGAGAAAATTCACTAGGATGTCACCTGGATCAGAGAACTTTAGGGAGAGATTGGATAGCCTTGGCTTGTTTGTCTGGAGTGGAGGGGGCTGAGGGATTACCTGATGGTGGGATGTAAAATGATGGAGCATGCCTAGGGTGGATAGACAGAAGCTTTTTCCCATTGTAGAGGTTACAATGACAGGGTTTAGCTGCTATATAATTTGAAGGGGATTTGAAGGTAAGTTTATTTTTCCAGACACTGGTTGGGATATGGAACGTGCTGTCAGAGGATATGGTGGAATTGGACAGAGTCAGTACATTTAAGAAACATTTAGACAGGCACTTAAATTGGGAAAATAAAGAGGGACAGAGTCCTACCCCAGGCAATTGAGATTGGTGCAAAAGAACAAATGGTCAGCATGTGGGCCGATGGCTCTCACTACTTTGAGTAACCAGCAGAGTGAATCAATAACCAGTAGGATTACCACAGTAACTATCACAGTGAAACAATAACCAGCAGAATGAAATAGTAACCAAGATGACGAGCATAGTAAATTGCAGAGTGAAACAATAACTAGCAGTATCAGCATAAGAACCAGCAACGTGATATAATATCCTGTACATAGAACATAGAATAGTACAGCACAGTACAGGCCCTTCGGCCCACAGTGTTGTGCCGACCCTTAAACCCTGCCTCCCATGTAACCCCCCCCACCTTAAATTCCTCCATATACCTGTCTAGTAGTCTGTTAAATTTCACTAGTGTATCTGCTTCTATCACTGACTCAGGCAGTGCATTCCACACACCAACCACTCTCTGAGTAAAAAACCTTCCTCTAATATCCCCCTTGAACTTCCCACCCTTTACCTTAAAGCCATGTCCTCTTGTATTGAGCGGTGGTGCCCTGGGGAAGAGGCGCTGGCTGTCCACTCTATCTATTCCTCTTATTATCTTGTACACCTCTATCATGTCTTCTCTCATCCTCCTTCTCTCCAGAGAGTAAAGCCCCAGCTCCCTTAATCTCTGATCATAATCCATACTCTCTAAACCAGACAGCATCCTGGTAAATCTCCTCTGTACCCTTTCCAATGCTTTCACATCCTTCCTATAGTGAGGCGACGGGAACTGGACACAGTACTCCAAGTGTGGCCTAACCAGAGTTTTATAGAGCTGCATCATTACATCACGGCTCTTAAACTCTATCCCTCGATTTATGAAAGCTAACACCCCATAAGCTTTCTTAACTACCCTATCCACCTGTGAGGCAACTTTCAGGGATCTGTGTACTGTAGGATTAGTACAGCAGCTGGCAGGATTAGCATAGAAACTATCAAAGTGAATCAATAACCATCAGGATTAGCATAGTATCTAGCAGAGCAATATAGTAATCTGCAGGATTATCAGAGTGACTAGCAGTGATACAGTGATTAGCTGTACTGATCAAGCAGCTGATGGTGTCCAACATAGTGACCCAGTCCAGCTACCTCCAGAAAACATCTTCCCTCCACAGTAGTCATTCAAGTCACAGGCTGCTCAGTGTCTCTCCCACACACTGCCCCCACCCCAGTGACTGTGCTCCCTCTGCTTGGAAGGGTGGGTTGGTTAGTGTGGAAGAGGCTGTTCGTGAAAGTCAGTGTCTGACCAGTTCTGAGTTACTGACACCTCTAACGTCAGCTCGACCAGGGGACTCAACTCTTCCCAGAGAATAAATCGGAGGCCTAGATCGAAGCCCGAAGGTCAGCTGGAGGTCTAGAAGTCTGAACCCGTCTGTAAATCTCTGCAACTCCATTGGGAAAGTCGGGGCTCCATGTCTGTGGATCCAGGAACTTGCTGCAAACCGAAGAAGACAGCCTGTCCTGGGGTTAGAAGATTGTGTCTGTGCATGGATGGTGTGTGTGGGTGGGGGTGGAGGGAGGAATGGAGCTTGTTTTGCTGTTGTTCCTTTGTTGCATGTTGTGCTCTCTGATGTACTGCTGAGCATTGTGGACACCTATGTTGATGCCAGAATGTGTGGCAACACCTGTGGGCTGCCCCAATGCACCCTTGGGTGCTTGTTTACGCAATTGGCACTTTTCACTGAATGTTTCAATAGACAACAGGTACAGCAGTAGGCCATTCGGCCCTTTGAGCCAGCACCGCCAATCACTGTGATCATGGCTGAACATCCACAATCAGTGCCCCGTTCCTGCCTTCTCCCCATATCCCTTGACTCTGCAATCATTAAGAGCTCTATCTAACTCTTTCTTGAAAGCATCTGGAGAATTGGCCTCCACTGCCTTCTGAGGCAGAGCATTCCACAGATCCACAACTCTCTGGGTGAAAAGGTTTTTCCTCAACTCCGTTCTAAATTGTCTACCACTTATTCTCAAATTGTGGCCTCTGGTTCTGGACTCTCCCAACATCGGGAACATGTTTTCTGCCTCTAGGGTGTCCAATCCCTTAATAATCTTATATGTTTCAATGTTTCGAAGAACACGTGATAAATAAATTTAAAACTGAGTCTGAATGGATAGTAGAAACTTCACAGCAGAAGAGCAGACAACTTGGTCCACTCATTCAGAAACAGGTAAACACCACCTCTAGGCACTGGGTCCTACCTGCTAGGTCTCTGCTGTTCAAGATCAAGTGTAACATGGCTTTCTGCCCCTCCCATCCCTTCATGCAGCAAGCTCCAGACTCCATCACCTTCTGAGTGAGAACAGCCTTCCTCTGATCCTTCTATTGACCAGTTTAGATCATTGAACATTGAATAGCACAGGCTCTTTGGCCCACAATGGTGTGCCGACCTTCTAACCTACTCTAAGATCAAATCCGACCCTTCCCTCCCACATAGTTCTTCTATCATCCATGAGCCTATCTAACAGTCTCTTAGATGGCCCTAATGTATCTGCCTTTATCACAACCTAGCAGTGCATTCCACACGGCCAGTAATCTGTGTTTAAAAAAAAACCTACCTCTGACACCACTCTATATTTTCCTCCATTTACCTAAATATGATGCCCCCTGATATTAGAGATTGCTACCCTGGGGAAAAAGTCTCTGGCTATCTACTGTATCTCTCTTATCATCTTGTACATCTCTCTCAAGTCACTCCTCATCCTCCTTCGCTCCAGAAAGAAAAGCCCTGGCTCGTTCAGCCCATTCTCATAAGATATGCTTGCTAATCCAGGCAGCATCCTGGTGACAGAAACATGAGAAAATCTGCAGATGCTGGAAATCCAAGACCACACACACAAAATGCTAGAAAAACTCAGCAGGTCAGGCAGCATCTATGGAAATGAATAAACAGTCAAAGTTTCAGGTCAAGACCCTTTATTTGGACCTGCTGAGTTCCTCCAGCATTTTGTGTGTTTTGCCCATCATTGTGGTAAATTGCCTCTACACCCTCTCCCTCTACACATCTGCATTCAACTTTTCCGAGCGTAATGGGCGCTCAAATTCACACGAAGTTTAGAAAAAAATTTGAATTAAATAATACAGTGCATCTTTGAAGAAACTTGCCGAAGATGAGGAAGACGACCCAAGTGCCCCTGCGCCCTGCCAGCACAGCTGAGTTGCTGCATGTACCTGTGAGATCTCACTGAATAAAGTGCTGTCAACTTTCACATGTTTATAAAAAGTCGTTCATGTTCAACACTTCCCAAGGCACCTTGCAGAAAAGTAATAATTTTCCGTAGTACAGACACTCATATCGTCCTAATGTCAGTCTGCATTCAGCAAGTTCCCAAAACTCCCAGACAGCAATGACCAGAGTTACTGGATTGAGAATGTTGTTTCAGGAATTTTTGAGAGAACTAGATTATAAAAGCAAGGATTTAACATTGAGGTTTTATAGGCCACTGCTGAGACTGCAACTGGAGTATTGTGGGCAGTGTCAGGACCCTGATCTAAGAAAGGACATGCTGGCATTGGAGGGGCCAGAGAAGGTTCACGAGGATGCTCCCAGGACTCAAAGGGTTAACATATGTTTGATGGCTTTGGGCCTGTACTTGCTGGAGTTAAGAAGACTGGGGGTGGATCTCATCTAAACCTATCAAATGTTGAAAAGTCTAGTTAAAGTGGACACAGTGTATGTTCCAATAGCGGGGAAAGTCGAGGACCAGAAGACACAAACTTAGAATAGAAGAACATCCCTTTAGAACAGAGATAAGGAGAAATTTTGTCAGCCAGAGGGTGGTGAACCTGTGGAATTCATTGCCATAGATGGCTGTAGGGACGAGCAGTGGGTATAATTAAAGCAGAGGTTAATACATCTTGATTAGTAATGGTGTCAAAGGTTATGGGGAGAAGACAGTAGACAGAGGTTGAGAGGGAAGGTAAATCAGCTGTGATGGAATGGGGTAGCGAAATCGATGTGCCAAGTGCCTTTATCTGCACTTTGGGTCTAATGGTCTTAGCAAAGTATCAGCTCCTAAAAATTATATTTGTAGAATTTATATTCGAAGAAGCAGATGGGAACTTGGGTTATTGTAAGAAACAAGGCTCACCTCACTGTGCAGACATGCCCATGTATTGCAAGTCATTGTGTGGTGCTCCCACAGTGCAGATCTTCCCAAACCTCCACACACCCACCAGACAGAAATTCTCATACCTCGCACTCCAAGTACCGATCGACCCACACCTCCACACTCCCTGAGTACAGACCTTCCTCACCTCCACACTCCCTGAGTACAGACCTTCCATACCTCCACAGTCCAAGTACAGACTTTCCACACCTCCACACTCCCTGAGTACAGACGTTCTGCACCTCCACACTCTGAGAACAGACCTTCCTCACCTCCACACTCCCTGAGTACAGACCTTCCTCACCTCCACACTCCGAGTACAGACCTTTCTCACCTCCACACTCCGATTACAAACCTTCCACAATTCCACACTCCCTGAGTACAGACCTTCCTCACCTCCACACTTCAAATACAAACCTTCCACACATCCACACTCCATGAGTACAGACCTTCCTCACCTCAACACTCACTGAGTACAGTCCTTCTACACCTCAATACTCCGAGTACAGACGTTTCTACACCTCCACACTCCCTGAGTACAGACCTTCCTCACCTCCACACTCCCTGAGTACAGACCTTCCGCACTTCCACACTCAGAGTACAGACCTTCCCACACCTCCACACTCCAAATACAAACTTTCCACACATCCACACTCCCTGAGTACAGACCTTCCTCACCTCTACACTCCAAATACAAACCTTCCACACCTCCACATTCCCTGAGTTCAGACCTTCCCGCACCTCCACACTTGGTGAGTACAGACTTTCCGCACCTCCACACTCTGAGTACAGAACTTTCGCAGCTCCACAGTCCCTGAGTACAGACCTTCCACACCTCCACACTCCCTGAATTGAGACCTTCCGCACCTCCACACTCCCTGAGTACAGACCTTCCCACACCTCCACACTCCCTGAGTACAGACCTTCCCACACCTCCACATTCCCTGAGTACAGACCTTCCCACACCTCCACACTCCCTGAATACAGAGCATCCCACACCTCCACACTCCCTGAGTAAAGACCTTCCCGCACCTCCACACTCCAAGCACAGACCTTCCACATCTCCACACTCCCAGTACAGACCTTCCCACACCACCACACTCCGAGTACAGACCTTCCTGCACCTCCATACTCTGAAAACACATCTTCCCACACCTCCACACACCCACTGGAAAGAAATTCTCATACCTCGCACTCCGAGTACAGATCGACCCACACGTCCACACTCCCTGAATACAGGCCTTCCGCACCTTCACACTCCAGGAGAACAGACCATCTGCACCTGCACACTCCAAATACAAACCTTCCACACCTCCACACTCCCTGAGTACAGACCTTCCCACACCTCCATACTCCGAGTACAGACCTTCCCACACCTCCACACTCCTACAGACCTTCCGCACCTCCACACTCGCTGAGTGCAGACCTTCCCACACCTCCACACTACCTGAGTACAGACCTTCCGCACCTCCACACTCCGGGTACAGACCTTCCTCACCTCCACACTCCCTGAGTACAGACCTTCCCACACCTCCACACTCCGAGTACAGACCTTCCCACACCTCCACACTCCTACAGACCTTCCGCACCTCCATACTCCGAATACAGACCTTCTACACATCCATACTCCGAATACAGACCTTCCACACCTCCACACTCTGAGTACAGATCAACCCACACCTCCACACTCTGAGTACAGACCTTCCACACATCCACACTCCGAGTACAGATCGACCCACACCTCCACACTCCCTGAGTACAGGCCTTCTTCACCTCCACACTATCTGAGTACAGACATTCTGCACCTCCACACTCCCCGATTACAGACCTTCCACACCTCCACACTCCCTGAGTACAGACCTTCCACACCTCCATACTCCCTGTGTACAGACCTTCCTCACCTCCACACTCCGAGTACAAACCTTCCACACATCCACACTCCCTGAGTACAGACATTTCCCCACCTCCACACTCCAAATACAAACAATCCACACCTCCACACTCCCTGAGTACAGACCCTCCCGCACCTCCACAGTCGCTGAGTACAGACCTTCTGCATCTCCACACTCCGAGTACAGAACTTTCGCACCTCCACAGTTCCTGAGTACAGACCTTCCACACCTCCACACTCCCTGAATAGAGACCTTCCGCACCTCCACACTCCCTGAGTACAGACCTTGCTAACCTCCACACTCCGAGTACAGACCTTCCACACCTCCATAATATGAGTACAGACCTTTGTACACCTCCACACTCCCTGAGTACAGACATTCCGCAACTCCAAACTCCGAGTACAGAACTTCTGCACCTCCACAGTCCTTGAGTACAGACCGTCCACACCTCCACACTCCCTGAATACAGACCATCTGCACCTCTACACTCCCTGAGTACAGACCTTTTGCACCTCCACACTCTGAGAACAGACCTTCCACACCTCTACACTCCCTGAGTACAGAACTTCCACACCTCTACACTGCCTGAGTACAGACCTTCCCACACCTCCACACTACCTGAGTACAGACCTTCTGCACCTCCACACTCCGAGTACAGACCTTCCTCACCTCCACACTTTCTGAGTACAGACCTTCCGCACCTCCACACTCAGAGTAAAGACCTTTCCGCACCTCCACACTCCGAGTACAGAACTTTCGCACCTCCACAGTCCCTGAGTACAGACCTTCCACACCTCCACACTCACTGAATTGAGACCTTCCGCACCTCCACACTCCCTGAGTACAGACCTTCCCACACCTCCACAGTCTGAGTACAGACCATTCCACACCTCCACACTCCCTGAATACAGACCTTCCCACACCTCCACACTCCGAGTACAGACCTTCCCACACCTCCACACTCCTACAGACCTTCCGCACCTCCATACTCCGAATACAGACCTTCTACACATCCATACTCCGAATACAGACCTTCCCACACCACCACACTCCAAGTACAGACCTTCCTGCACCTCCATACTCTTAAAACACATCTTCTCACACCTCTACACACTCACTGGAAAGAAATTCTCATACCTCGCACTCCGAGTACAGATCGACCCACACGTCCACACTCCCTGAATACAGACCTTCCGCACCTCCACACTCCCGGAGTACAGACCATCCTCACCTGCACACTCCAAATACAAACCTTCCACACCTCCACACTCCCAGAGTACAGACCTTCCTCACCTCCACACTCCAAATACAAACCTTCCACACCTCCACACTCCCTGAATACAGACCTTCCGCACCTCCACACTCACTGAGTACAGACCTTCCGACACCTCCACAGTCTGAGTACAGACCTTCCCACACCCCCACACTCCCTGAGCACAGACCTTCCCACACCTCCACACTCCGAGTACAGATCGACCCACACCTCCACACTCCCTGGGTACTGACGTTCCTCACCTCCACATTCCCTGACTACAAACCTTCCTCACTTCCACACTCCAAATACAAACCTTCCACACCTCCACACTCCCCGAGTACAGACCCTCCACACTCCCCGAGTACAGAACCTCCACACCTCCACACTCCTAGAGTATAGACCTTCCTCACCTCCAGACTCCCTGAGTACAGACCTTCCACAACTCCACACTCCAAGTACAAAACTTCTGCACCTCCACAGTCCCTGAGTACAGACCGTCCACACCTACACACTCCCTGAATACAGACCACTTGCACTTCCACACTCCCTGAGTACAGACCTTCCACACCTCCACACTCCGAGTACAGACATTCCTGCACCTCCACACTCCGAATACAGACCTTCCACACCTCCACACTTCTTGAGTACAGACCTTCCCACACCTCCACACTACGAGTACAGATCGACCCACACCTCCACACTCCCTGAGTACAGACCTTCCTCACCTCCACACTCCGAGTACAGACTTTCCTCATCTCCACATTCCCTGAGTATAGACCTTCCTCACGTCCACACTCTCTGAGTATAGACATTCTGCACCTCCACACTCCCTGAGTAGAGACTTTCCACACCTCCATACTCCCTGAGTACAGACCTTCCTCACCTCCACACTCCAAGTACAGATCGACCCACACCTCCACACTCCCTGAGTACAGACCTTCTTCACCTCCACACTCCGAGTACGGACTTTCCTCACCTCCACATTCCCTGAGTATAGACCTTCCTCACGTCCACACTCTCTGAGTATAGACATTCTGCACCTCCACACTCCCCGACTACAGACCTTCCAAACCTCCACACTCCCTGAGTAGAGACCTTCCACACCTCCATACTCCCTGAGTACAGACCTTCCTCACCTCCACACTCCGAGTACAAACCTTCCACACATCCACACCCCCTGAGTACAGAACTTCCCCCACCGCCACACTCCAAATACAAACCATCCACACCTCCACACCTTCCAACCATCCACATATCCACACCACTACAGACCTTCCACACCTCCACGCTCCCTGAGTACAGACCTTCCGCACCTCCACACTCCGAGTACAGACCTTCCCACACCTCCACACTCCGAGTACAGACCTTCCCACACCTCCACACTCCGAGTACAGACCTTCCCACACCTCCACATTCCTACAGACCTTCCACACCTCCACACTCCCTGAGTACAGACCTTCCCACACCTCCACACTCCGAGTACAGATCGACCCACAGCTCCACACTCCCTGGGTACTGACCTTCCTCACCTCCACATTCCCTGAGTACAGACCTTCCTCACCTCCACACTCCCCGAGTACAGACCCTCCACACCTCCACACTCCCAGAGTATAGACCTTCCTCACCTCCACACTCCCTGACTACAGACCTTCCACACCTCCACACTCCGAGTACAGACCTTCCCACACCTCCACACTCCGAATACAGACCTTCCACACCTCCACACTTCTTGAGTACAGACCTTCCCACACCTCCACACTCCGAGTACAGATCGACCCACACCTCCACACTCCCTGAGTACAGACCTTCCTCACCTCCACACTCTGAGTACAGATCGACCCACACCTCCACACTCCCTGAGTACAGACCTTCCTCACCTCCACACTCCGAGTACAGACTTTCCTCATCTCCACATTCCCTGAGTATAGACCTTCCTCACGTCCACACTCTCTGAGTATAGACATTCTGCACCTCCACACTCCCCGACTACAGACCTTCCAAACCTCCACACTCCCTGAGTAGAGACCTTCCACACCTCCATACTCCCTGAGTACAGACCTTCCTCACCTCCATACTCCGAGTACAGATCGACCCACACCTCCACACTCCCTGAGTACAGACCTTCTTCACCTCCACACTCCGAGTACAGACTTTCCTCACCTCCACATTCCCTGAGTATAGACCTTCCTCACGTCCACACTCTCTGAGTATAGACATTCTGCACCTCCACACTCCCCGACTACAGACCTTCCAAACCTCCACACTCCCTGAGTAGAGACCTTCCACACCTCCATACTCCCTGAGTACAGACCTTCCTCACCTCCACACTCCGAGTACAAACCTTCCACACATCCACACCCCCTGAGTACAGAACTTCCCCCACCTCCACACTCCAAATACAAACCATCCACACCTCCACACCTTCCAACCATCCACATATCCACACCACTACAGACCTTCCACACCTCCACACTCCCTGAGTACAGACCTTCCCACGCCTCCACACTCCGAGTACAGATCGACCCACACCTCCACACTCCCTGGGTACTGACCTTCCTCACCTCCACATTCCCTGACTACAGACCTTCCTCACTTCCACACTCCAAATACAAACCTTCCACACCTCCACACTCCCCGAGTACAGACCCTCCACACTCCCCGAGTACAGAACCTCCACACCTCCACACTCCTAGAGTATAGACCTTCCTCACCTCCAGACTCCCTGAGTACAGACCTTCCCACACCTCCACACTCCGAGTACAGACCTTCCCACACCTCCACACTCACTGAGTACAGACCTTCCGACACCTCCACAGTCTGAGTACAGACCTTCCCACACCCCCACACTCCCTGAGCACAGACCTTCCCACACCTCCACACTCCGAGTACAGATCGACCCACACCTCCACACTCCCTGGGTACTGACGATCCTCACCTCCACATTCCCTGACTACAAACCTTCCTCACTTCCACACTCCAAATACAAACCTTCCACACCTCCACACTCCCCGAGTACAGACCCTCCACACTCCCCGAGTACAGAACCTCCACACCTCCACACTCCTAGAGTATAGACCTTCCTCACCTCCAGACTCCCTGAGTACAGACCTTCCACAACTCCACACTCCAAGTACAAAACTTCTGCACCTCCACAGTCCCTGAGTACAGACCGTCCACACCTACACACTCCCTGAATACAGACCACTTGCACTTCCACACTCCCTGAGTACAGACCTTCCACACCTCCACACTCCGAGTACAGACCTTCCCGCACCTCCACACTCCGAATACAGACCTTCCACACCTCCACACTTCTTGAGTACAGACCTTCCCACACCTCCACACTACGAGTACAGATCGACCCACACCTCCACACTCCCTGAGTACAGACCTTCCTCACCTCCACACTCCGAGTACAGACTTTCCTCATCTCCACATTCCCTGAGTATAGACCTTCCTCACGTCCACACTCTCTGAGTATAGACATTCTGCACCTCCACACTCCCTGAGTAGAGACTTTCCACACCTCCATACTCCCTGAGTACAGACCTTCCTCACCTCCACACTCCAAGTACAGATCGACCCACACCTCCACACTCCCTGAGTACAGACCTTCTTCACCTCCACACTCCGAGTACGGACTTTCCTCACCTCCACATTCCCTGAGTATAGACCTTCCTCACGTCCACACTCTCTGAGTATAGACATTCTGCACCTCCACACTCCCCGACTACAGACCTTCCAAACCTCCACACTCCCTGAGTAGAGACCTTCCACACCTCCATACTCCCTGAGTACAGACCTTCCTCACCTCCACACTCCGAGTACAAACCTTCCACACATCCACACCCCCTGAGTACAGACCTTCCCCCACCGCCACACTCCAAATACAAACCATCCACACCTCCACACCTTCCAACCATCCACATATCCACACCACTACAGACCTTCCACACCTCCACGCTCCCTGAGTACAGACCTTCCGCACCTCCACACTCCGAGTACAGACCTTCCCACACCTCCACACTCCGAGTACAGACCTTCCCACACCTCCACACTCCGAGTACAGACCTTCCCACACCTCCACATTCCTACAGACCTTCCACACCTCCACACTCCCTGAGTACAGACCTTCCCACACCTCCACACTCCGAGTACAGATCGACCCACAGCTCCACACTCCCTGGGTACTGACCTTCCTCACCTCCACATTCCCTGAGTACAGACCTTCCTCACCTCCACACTCCCCGAGTACAGACCCTCCACACCTCCACACTCCCAGAGTATAGACCTTCCTCACCTCCACACTCCCTGACTACAGACCTTCCACACCTCCACACTCCGAGTACAGACCTTCCCACACCTCCACACTCCGAATACAGACCTTCCACACCTCCACACTTCTTGAGTACAGACCTTCCCACACCTCCACACTCCGAGTACAGATCGACCCACACCTCCACACTCCCTGAGTACAGACCTTCCTCACCTCCACACTCCGAGTACAGACTTTCCTCATCTCCACATTCCCTGAGTATAGACCTTCCTCACGTCCACACTCTCTGAGTATAGACATTCTGCACCTCCACACTCCCCGACTACAGACCTTCCAAACCTCCACACTCCCTGAGTAGAGACCTTCCACACCTCCATACTCCCTGAGTACAGACCTTCCTCACCTCCATACTCCGAGTACAGATCGACCCACACCTCCACACTCCCTGAGTACAGACCTTCTTCACCTCCACACTCCGAGTACAGACTTTCCTCACCTCCACATTCCCTGAGTATAGACCTTCCTCACGTCCACACTCTCTGAGTATAGACATTCTGCACCTCCACACTCCCCGACTACAGACCTTCCAAACCTCCACACTCCCTGAGTAGAGACCTTCCACACCTCCATACTCCCTGAGTACAGACCTTCCTCACCTCCACACTCCGAGTACAAACCTTCCACACATCCACACCCCCTGAGTACAGAACTTCCCCCACCTCCACACTCCAAATACAAACCATCCACACCTCCACACCTTCCAACCATCCACATATCCACACCACTACAGACCGTCCACACCTCCACACTCCCTGAGTACAGACCTTCCCACGCCTCCACACTCCGAGTACAGATCGACCCACACCTCCACACTCCCTGGGTACTGACCTTCCTCACCTCCACATTCCCTGACTACAGACCTTCCTCACTTCCACACTCCAAATACAAACCTTCCACACCTCCACATTCCCCGAGTACAGACCCTCCACACTCCCCGAGTACAGAACCTCCACACCTCCACACTCCTAGAGTATAGACCTTCCTCACCTCCAGACTCCCTGAGTACAGACCTTCCCACACCTCCACACTCCGAGTACAGACCTTCCACAACTCCACACTCCAAGTACAAAACTTCTGCACCTCCACAGTCCCTGAGTACAGACCGTTCACACCTACATACTCCCTGAATACAGACCACTTGCACTTCCACACTCCCTGAGTACAGACGTTCCCACACCTCCACACTCCCTGAGTACAGAACTTCCCACACCTCCACACTCCGAGTACAGACCTTCCGCACCTCTATACTCCGAATACAGACCAATCATACCTCCACACTCCAAATACAGACCTTCCACACCTTCACACTCCCTGAGTACAGACCTTCCCACACTTCCACACTCCGACTACAGACCTTCCACACCTCTATACTCCGAATACAGACCTTCCATACCTCCACACTCCGAATACAGACCTCCCACACCTCCACACTCCCTGAGTACAAACCTTCCCACACCTCCACACTCCGAGTACAGACCTTCCCAGACCTGCACACTCCGAGTACAGACCTTCCGCACCTCTATACTCCGAATACAGACCTTCCATACCTCCACACTCCGAGTACAGATCGACCCACACCTCCACACTCCCTGGGTACTGACCTTCCTCACCTCCACATTCCCTGAGTACAGACCTTCCTCACCTCCACACTCCAAATACAAACCTTCCACACCTCCACACTCCCCGAGAACAGACCCTCCACACTCCCCGAGTACAGACACCCCACACCTCCACACTCGCAGAGTATAACCTTCCTCACCTCCAGACTCCCTGAGTACAGACCTTCCCACACCTCCACACTCCGAGTACAGACCTTCCCGCACCTCCACACTCCGAATACAGGCCTTCCACACCTCCACACTCCCTGAGTACAGACCTTCCCACACCTGCACATTCCGAGTTCAGATCGACCCACACCTCCACACTCCCAGAGAACAGACCTTCCTCACCTCCACACTCCGAGTACAGACTTTCCTCACCTCCACATTCCCTGAGTATAGACCTTCCTACACCTCCACACTTCAAATACTAACCTTCCACACCTCCACACTCCCCGACTACAGAAGTTCCACACCTCCACACTCCGAGTACAAACCTTCCTCACCACACTCGCTGAGTACAGACCTTCCTCACCTCCACGCTCTCTGAGTACAGACATTCTACTCCTCCACGCTCTGAGAACAGACCTTCCACACCTCCACACTCCCTGAATAAAGACCTTCCGCACCTCCATACACCCTGAGTACAGACGTTCTTCACCTCCACACTCCAAATACAAACCTTCCACACATCCACACTTCCTGAGTAGAGACCCTACTCCACCTCCACACTCCAAATACAAACCATCCACACCTCCACACTCCCTGAGAACAGACCCTCCCGCACCTCCACACTCGCTGAGTACAGACCTTCCGCACCTCCACACTCCGAGTACAGAACTTTCGCACCTCCACAGTTCCTGAGTACAGACCTTCTACACCTCCACACTCACCGAGTACAGACATTCCACACCTCCATACTACGAGTACAGACCTTTCTACACCTCCACACTCCCTGAGTACAGACCTTCTGCACCTCCAAACTCTGAGTACAGAAGTTCTGCACCTCCACAGTCCCTGAGTACAGACCTTCCGCACCTACACACTCCCTGAATACAGACCATCTGCAC
This sequence comes from Mobula birostris, assembly GCF_030028105.1. Taxonomy (NCBI): domain Eukaryota; kingdom Metazoa; phylum Chordata; class Chondrichthyes; order Myliobatiformes; family Myliobatidae; genus Mobula; species Mobula birostris. The sequence continues at coordinate 100,163,787 of NC_092374.1, forward strand.
CTCCACACTCCCTGAGTACAGACCTTCCCACATTTCCACACTCTGAGTACAGACCTTCCTACACCTCCACACTCCCTGAGTACAGACCTTCCCACACCTCCACACTCCCTGAATACAAACCTCCAACACCTCTACACTCCCTGAGTACAGACCTTCTGCACCTTCACACCCTGAGTACAGACCTTCCCACACCTCCACACTCCCTGAGTACAGACCTTCCCACACCTCCACACTCCCTGAATACAGATCTTCCACACCTCCACACCCCGAGTACAGACCTTCCTCACCTCCACACTCCAAATAGAAACCTTCCGCTCCTCCACACACCCTGAGTACAGATCCTCTAGAACTCCACACTCCCTGAGTACACACCTTCCACACCTCCACACTCTGAGTACAGACCTTCCCACACCTCCACACTCCCTGAGTACAGACCTTCCTAACCTCCACACTCCGAATACAGACCTTCCACACCTCCACACTCCGAGTACAGACCTTCCACACCTCCACCCTTAAATAGAAACCTTCCACATCTCCACACACCCCGAGTAGAGACCTTCCACACCTCCACACTACGTGAGTACAGACCTTCCTCACCTCCACACTCCCTGAGTACAGACCTTCCACACCTCAATACTCCGTGTACAGACCTTCCCGCACCTCCACACTCGCTGAGTACAGACCTTCCGCACCTCCACACTCCCTGAATAGAGACCTTTCGCACCTCCACACTCCCTGAGTACAGACCTTCCCACACCTCCACACTCTGAGTACAGACCTTCCCACACCCCCACACTACCTGAGTACAGACCTTCTCACCTCCACACTCCCTGAGTACAGACCTTCCTGACCTCCACACTCCAAATACAAACCTTCCGCTCCTCCACACACCCTGAGTACAGATCTTCCAGAACTCCACACTCCCTGAGTACACACATTCCACACCTCCACACTCCGATTACAGACTTTCCACACATCCAAACTCCGAGTACAGACCTTCCCACACCTCCATACTCAGAGTACAGACCTTCCTAACCTGCACACTCCCTGAGAACAGACCTTCCACACTTCCATACTCCGAGTACAGACCTTTCTGCACCTCCACACTCCCTGAGTGCAGACCTTCCTCACCTACTCACCCCCTGCGTACAGACTTTCCACATCTCCACACTCCGAGTACAGACCTTCCACACCTCCATACTCCGACTACAGACCTTTCTACACCTCCACACCCCGAGTACAGACCTTCTGCACCTTTACACTCTGAATACAGATCTTCCGCACCTCCACACTCCGATTAGAGACTTTTCACACAACCAAACTCCGAGTACAGACCTGCCCACACCTCCATACTCAGAGTACAGACCTTCCTAACCTGCACACTCCCTGAGTACAGTCCTTCCACACTTCCATACTCCGAGTACAGACCTTTCTACACCTCCACACTCCCTGAGTACAGACCTTCCTCACCTCGGCACCCCCTGAGTACAGACCTTCCTAACCTACACACTCCCTGATTACAGACCTTCCACATCGCTATACTCCGAGTACAGACCTTCCTACACTTCCACACTCCCTGAGTACAGACCTTACTCACCTCCACACCCCTGAGTACAGACCTTCTACACCTCCACAGTCCGAGTACAGACCTTCCACACCTCCACATTCCCTGAGTACAGACCTTCCTCACCTCCACCCTTAAATAGAAACCTTCCACATCTCCACACACCCCGAGTAGAGACTTTCCACACCTCCACACTACGTGAGTACAGACCTTCCTCACCTCCACACTCCCTGAGTACAGACCTTCCACACATCCACACTCCCTGAGTACAGACCTTCCACACCTCCACACTCTGACTACAAACCTTCCTCACCTCCACACTCGCTGAGTACAGACCTTCCTCACCTCCACGCTCACTGAGTACAGACATTCTACTCCTCCACGCTCTGAGAACAGACCTTCCACACCTCCACACTCCCTGAATAAAGACCTTCCGCACTTCCATACACCCTGAGTACAGACGTTCTTCACCTCCACACTCCAAATACAAACCTTCCACACATCCACACTCCCTGAGTAGAGACCTTACTCCACCTCCACACTCCAAATAGAAACCATCCACACCTCCACACTCCCTGAGTACAGACCCTCCCGCACCTCCACACTCGCTGAGTACAGACCTTCCGCACCTCCATACTCTGAGTACAGAACTTTTGCACCTCCACAGTTCCTGAGTACAGACCTTCCGGCGCCTCCAAACTCCGAATACAGACCTTCCACACCTCCACACTCCCTGAGTACAGACCTAACCACACCTCCACACTCCGAGTACAGATCGACCCACACCTCCACACTCCCAGAGTACAGACCTTCCGCACCTCCATACTACCGGAGTACAGACCTTCCCACACCTCCACACTCCCTGAGTACAGACCTTTCTCACCTCCACATTCCGATTACAAACCTTCCACAGATCCACATTCCCTGAGTACAGACCTTCCTCACCTCCACCCTTAAATAGAAACCTTCCACATCTCCACACACCCCGAGTAGAGACCTTCCACACCTCCACACTACGTGAGTACAGACCTTCCTCACCTCCACACTCCCTGAGTACAGACCTTCCACACCTCAATACTCCGTGTACAGACCTTCCCGCACCTCCACACTCGCTGAGTACAGACCTTCCGCACCTCCACACTCCCTGAATAGAGACCTTTCGCACCTCCACACTCCCTGAGTACAGACCTTCCCACACCTCCACACTCTGAGTACAGACCTTCCCCCACCTCCACACTACCTGAGTACAGACCTTCTCACCTCCACACTCCCTGAGTACAGACCTTCCTGACCTCCACACTCCAAATACAAACCTTCCGCTCCTCCACACACCCTGAGTACAGATCTTCCAGAACTCCACACTCCCTGAGTACACACATTCCACACCTCCACACTCCGATTACAGACTTTCCACACATCCAAACTCCGAGTACAGACCTTCCCACACCTCCATACTCAGAGTACAGACCTTCCTAACCTGCACACTCCCTGAGTACAGACCTTCCACACTTCCATACTCCGAGTACAGACCTTTCTGCACCTCCACACTCCCTGAGTGCAGACCTTCCTCACCTACTCACCCCCTGCGTACAGACTTTCCACATCTCCACACTCCGAGTACAGACCTTCCACACCTCCATACTCCGACTACAGACCTTTCTACACCTCCACACCCCGAGTACAGACCTTCTGCACCTTTACACTCTGAATACAGATCTTCCGCACCTCCACACTCCGATTAGAGACTTTCCACACAACCAAACTCCGAGTACAGACCTGCCCACACCTCCATACTCAGAGTACAGACCTTCCTAACCTGCACACTCCCTGATTACAGACCTTCCACACTTCCATACTCCGAGTACAGACCTTTCTACAGCTCCACACTCCCTGAGTACAGACCTTCCTCACCTCCGCACCCCCTGAGTACAGACCTTCCTAACCTACACACTCCCTGAGTACAGACCTTCCACACCTCCACACTCCGAGTACAAACCTTCCTCACCTCCACACTCGCTGAGTACAGACCTTCCTCACCTCCACGCTCTCTGAGTACAGACATTCTACTCCTCCACGCTCTGAGAACAGACCTTCCACACCTCCACACTCCTTGAATAAAGACCTTCCACACCTCCATACACCCTGAGTACAGACGTTCTTCACCTCCACACTCCAAATACAAACCTTCCACACATCCACACTCCCTGAGTAGAGACCTTACTCCACCTCCACACTCCAAATACAAACCATCCACACCTGCACACTCCCTGAGTACAGACCCTCCCGCACCTCCACACTCGCTGAGTACAGACCTTCCGCACCTCCACACTCCGAGTACAGAACTTTCGCACCTCCACAGTTCCTGAGTACAGACCTTCTACACCTCCACACTCACCGAGTACAGACCTTCCACACCTCCATACTACGAGTACAGACCTTTCTACACCTCCACACTCCCTGAGTACAGACCTTCTGCACCTCCAAACTCTGAGTACAGAAGTTCTGCACCTCCACAGTCCCTGAGTACAGACCTTCCGCACCTACACACTCCCTGAATACAGACCATCTGCACCTCCACACTCCCTGAGTACAGACCTTCCCACATTTCCACACTCTGAGTACAGACCTTCCTACACCTCCACACTCCCTGAGTACAGACCTTCCCACACCTCCACACTCCCTGAATACAAACCTCCAACACCTCTACACTCCCTGAGTACAGACCTTCTGCACCTTCACACCCTGAGTACAGACCTTCCCACACCTCCACACTCCCTGAGTACAGACCTTCCCACACCTCCACACTCCCTGAATACAGATCTTCCACACCTCCACACCCCGAGTACAGACCTTCCTCACCTCCACACTCCAAATAGAAACCTTCCGCTCCTCCACACACCCTGAGTACAGATCCTCTAGAACTCCACACTCCCTGAGTACACACCTTCCATACCTCCACACTCCCTGAGTACAGACCTTCCTAACCTCCACACTCCGAATACAGACCTTCCACACCTCCACACTCCGAGTACAGACCTTCCACACCTCCACACTCTGATTACAAACCTTCCCAAACTTCCACACTCCCTGAGTACAGACCATCCACACCTCCACACTCCCTGAGTACAGACATTCCACACCTCCACACTCCTGAGTACAGACCTTCCACACCTCAATACTCCGTGTACAGACCTTCCCGCACCTCCACACTCGCTGAGTACAGACCTTCCGCACCTCCGCACTACCTGAGTACAGACCTTCTCACCTCCACACTCCCTGAGTACAGACCTTCCTGACCTCCACACTCCAAATACAAACCTTCCGCTCCTCCACACACCCTGAGTACAGATCTTCCAGAACTCCACACTCCCTGAGTACACACATTCCACACCTCCACACTCCGATTACAGACTTTCCACACATCCAAACTCCGAGTACAGACCTTCCCACACCTCCATACTCAGAGTACAGACCTTCCTAACCTGCACACTCCCTGAGTACAGACCTTCCACACTTCCATACTCCGAGTACAGACCTTTCTACACCTCCACACTCCCTGAGTACAGACCTTCCTCACCTCGGCACCCCCTGAGTACAGACCTTCCTAACCTACACACTCCCTGATTACAGACCTTCCACATCGCTATACTCCGAGTACAGACCTTCCTACACTTCCACACTCCCTGAGTACAGACCTTACTCACCTCCACACCCCTGAGTACAGACCTTCTACACCTCCACAGTCCGAGTACAGACCTTCCACACCTCCACGTTCCCTGAGTACAGACCTTCCACACCTCCACCCTTAAATAGAAACCTTCCACATCTCCACACACCCCGAGTAGAGACCTTCCACACCTCCACACTACGTGAGTACAGACCTTCCTCACCTCCACACTCCCTGAGTACAGACCTTCCACACCTCAATACTCCGTGTACAGACCTTCCCGCACCTCCACACTCGCTGAGTACAGACCTTCCGCACCTCCACACTCACCGAGTACAGACCTTCCACACCTCCATACTACGAGTACAGACCTTTCTACACCTCCACACTCCCTGAGTACAGACCTTCCTCACCTCGGCACCCCCTGAGTACAGACCTTCCTAACCTACACACTCCCTGATTACAGACCTTCCACATCGCTATACTCCGAGTACAGACCTTCCTACACTTCCACACTCCCTGAGTACAGACCTTACTCACCTCCACACCCCTGAGTACAGACCTTCTACACCTCCACAGTCCGAGTACAGACCTTCCACACCTCCACACTCCCTGAGTAAAGACCTTCCTCACCTCCACACTCCCTGAGTACAGATCTTCTGCACCTTCACACTCTGAGTACAGACGTTCCCACACTTCCACACTCTGAGTACAGACCTTCCTACACCTCCACACTCCCTGAGTACAGACCTTCCCACACCTCCACACTCCCTGAATACAAAACTTCCACACCTCTACATTCCCTGAGTACAGACCTTCCACACCCCCACACTCCGAGTACAGACCTTTCTACACCTCCACACTCCCTGAGTACAGACCTTCCTCACCTCCGCACCCCCTGAGTACAGACCTTCCTAACCTACACACTCTGAGTACAGACCTTCCTCACCTCCACACTCCGATTACAAACCTTCCACACATCCACACTCCCTTAGTACAGACCTTCCTCACATCCACAGTCCAAATACAAACCTTCCACACCTCCACACTCCGAGTACAGACCTTCCACACTTCCATACTCCGAGTACAGACCTTTCTACACCTCCACACACCCTGAGTACAGACCTTCCTCACCTCCGCACCCCCTGAGTACAGACCTTCCTAACCTACACACTCCCTGAGAACAGTCCTTCCACACCTCCACACTCCGAGTACAAACCTTCATCACCTCCACACTCGCTGAGTACAGACCTTCCTCACCTCCACGCTCTCTGAGTACAGACATTCTACTCCTCCACGCTCTGAGAACAGACCTTCCACACCTCCACACTCCCTGAATAAAGACCTTCCACACCTCCATACACCCTGAGTACAGACGTTCTTCACCTCCACACTCCAAATACAAACCTTCCACACATCCACACTCCCTGAGTAGAGACCTTACTCCACCTCCACACTCCAAATACAAACCATCCACACCTCCACACTCCCTGAGTACAGACCCTCCCGCACCTCCACACTCGCTGAGTACAGACCTTCCGCACCTCCACACTCCGAGTACAGAACTTTCGCACCTCCACAGTTCCTGAGTACAGACCTTCTACACCTCCACACTCACCGAGTACAGACCTTCCACACCTCCATACTACGAGTACAGACCTTTCTACACCTCCACACTCCCTGAGTACAGACCTTCTGCACCTCCAAACTCTGAGTACAGAAGTTCTGCACCTCCACAGTCCCTGAGTACAGACCTTCCGCACCTACACACTCCCTGAATACAGACCATCTGCACCTCCACACTCCCTGAGTACAGACCTTCCCACATTTCCACACTCTGAGTACAGACCTTCCTACACCTCCACACTCCCTGAGTACAGACCTTCCCACACCTCCACACTCCCTGAATACAAACCTCCAACACCTCTACACTCCCTGAGTACAGACCTTCTGCACCTTCACACCCTGAGTACAGACCTTCCCACACCTCCACACTCCCTGAGTACAGACCTTCCCACACCTCCACACTCCCTGAATACAGATCTTCCACACCTCCACACCCCGAGTACAGACCTTCCTCACCTCCACACTCCAAATAGAAACCTTCCGCTCCTCCACACACCCTGAGTACAGATCCTCTAGAACTCCACACTCCCTGAGTACACACCTTCCACACCTCCACACTCCGAGTACAGACCTTCCCACACCTCCACACTCCCTGAGTACAGACCTTCCTAACCTCCACACTCCGAATACAGACCTTCCACACCTCCACACTCCGAGTACAGACCTTCCACACCTCCACACTCTGATTACAAACCTTCCCACACTTCCACACTCCCTGAGTACAGACCATCCACACCTCCACACTCCCTGAGTACAGACATTCCACACCTCCACACTCCTGAGTACAGACCTTCCACACCTCAATACTCCGTGTACAGACCTTCCCGCACCTCCACACTCGCTGAGTACAGACCTTCCGCACCTCCACACTCCCTGAATAGAGACCTTTCGCACCTCCACACTCCCTGAGTACAGACCTTCCCACACCTCCACACTCTGAGTACACACCTTCCCACACCTCCACACTACCTGAGTACAGACCTTCTCACCTCCACACTCCCTGAGTACAGACCTTCCTGACCTCCAGACTCCAAATACAAACCTTCCGCTCCTCCACACACCCTGAGTACAGATCTTCCAGAACTCCACACTCCCTGAGTACACACATTCCACACCCCCACACTCCGATTAGAGACTTTCCACACAACCAAACTCCGAGTACAGACCTGCCCACACCTCCATACTCAGAGTACAGACCTTTCTACACCTCCACACTCCCTGAGTACAGACCTTCCACACTTCCATACTTCGAGTACAGACCTTTCTACACCTCCACACTCCCTGATTACAGACCTTCCACATCGCCATACTCCGAGTACAGACCTTCCTACACTTCCACACTCCCTGAGTGCAGACCTTACTCACCTCCACACCCCTGAGTACAGAGCTTCCCACACTTCCACACTCCCTGAGTACAGACCTTACTCACCTCCACACCCCTGAGTACAGACCTTCTACACCTCCACAGTCCGAGTACAGACCTTCCACACCTCCACACTCCCTGAGTACAGACCTTCCTCAACTGCACACTCCCTGAGTACAGACCTTCTGCACATTCACACTCGGAGTACAGACATTCCCACACTTCCACACTCTGAGTACAGACCTTCCTACACCTCCAAATTCCCTGAGTACAGACCTTCCCACACCTCCACACTCCCTGAATACAAAACTTCCACACATCTACACTCCCTGAGTACAGACCTTCTCACCTAAACACTCCCTGAGTACAGACCTTCCTGACCTCCACACTCCAAATACAAACCTTCCGCTCCTCCACACACCCTGAGTACAGATCTTCCAGAACTCCACACTCCCTGAGTACACACATTCCACACCTCCACACTCCGATTACAGACTTTCCACACATCCAAACTCCGAGTACAGACCTTCCCACACCTCCATACTCAGAGTACAGACCTTCCTAACCTGCACACTCCCTGAGTACAGACCTTCCACACTTCCATACTCCGAGTACAGACCTTTCTGCACCTCCACACTCCCTGAGTGCAGACCTTCCTCACCTACTCACCCCCTGCGTACAGACTTTCCACATCTCCACACTCCGAGTACAGACCTTCCACACCTCCATACTCCGACTACAGACCTTTCTACACCTCCACACCCCGAGTACAGTCCTTCTGCACCTTTACACTCTGAATACAGATCTTCCGCACCTCCACACTCCGATTAGAGACTTTCCACACAACCAAACTCCGAGTACAGACCTGCCCACACCTCCATACTCAGAGTACAGACCTTCCTAACCTGCACACTCCCTGAGTACAGACCTTCCACACTTCCATACTCCGAGTACAGACCTTTCTACACCTCCACACTCCCTGAGTACAGACCTTCCTCACCTCGGCACCCCCTGAGTACAGACCTTCCTAACCTACACACTCCCTGATTACAGACCTTCCACATCGCTATACTCCGAGTACAGACCTTCCTACACTTCCACACTCCCTGAGTACAGACCTTACTCACCTCCACACCCCTGAGTACAGACCTTCTACACCTCCACAGTCCGAGTACAGACCATCCACACCTCCACACTCCCTGAGTACAGACCTTCCTCACCTCCACACTCCCTGAGTACAGATCTTCTGCACCTTCACACTCTGAGTACAGACGTTCCCACACTTCCACACTCCCTGAATACAAAACTTCCACACCTCTACATTCCCTGAGTACAGACTTTCCACACCCCCACACTCCGAGTACAGACCTTTCTACACCTCCACACTCCCTGAGTACAGACCTTCCTCACCTCCGCACCCCCTGAGTACAGACCTTCCTAACCTACACACTCTGAGTACAGACCTTCCTCACCTCCACACTCCGATTACAAACCTTCCACACATCCACACTCCCTTAGTACAGACCTTCCTCACATCCACAGTCCAAATACAAACCTTCCACACCTCCACACTCCGAGTACAGACCTTCCACACTTCCATACTCCGAGTACAGACCTTTCTACACCTCCACACTCCCTGATTGCAGACCTTCCACATCGCCATACTCCGAGTACAGACCTTCCTACACTTCCACACTCCCTGAGTACAGACCTTACTCACCTCCACACCCCTGAGTACAGAGCTTCCCACACTTCCACACTCCCTGAGTACAGACCTTCCTCAACTGCACACTCCCTGAGTACAGACCTTCTGCACGTTCACACTCTGAGTACAGACATTCCCACACTTCCACACTCTGAGTACAGACCTTCCTACACCTCCAAACTCCCTGAGTACAGACCTTCCCACACCTCCACACTCCCTGAATACAAAACTTCCACACATCTACACTCCCTGAGTACATACCTTCCACACCCCCACACTCCGAGTACAGACCTCCCCACGCCTCCACACTCCGAGTACAGACCTTCCCATACCTCCACACTCCGAGTACAGACCTTCCTCACCTCCACACTCCGATTACAAACCTTCCACACATCCAGACTCCCTGAGTACAGACCTTTCTCACATCCACAGTCCAAATACAAACCTTCCACACCTCCACACTCCCTGAGTACAGACCTTCCCGCACCTCCACACTCGCTGAGTACAGACCTCCCACACCTCCACACTCCGAGTACAGACCTTCCCACACCTCCACACTCCGAGCACAGACCTTCCCACACCTCCATACTCAGAGTAGAGAACTATTGCACCTCCACACTCTGATTACAGACTTCCCACACATCCAAACTCCGAGTACAGACCTTCCCACACCTCCATACTCAGAGTACAATCCTTCCTAACCTGCACACTCCCTGAGTACAGACCTTCCACACTTCCATACTCCGAGTACAGACCTTTCTACACCTCCACACACCGACCACAGACCTTCGACACATCCACACTCCATGAGTACAGACATTCCACACCTCCACACTGCCTGAATACAGACTTTCCCACACCTCCACACTCCGAGTACAGACCTTCCCACACCTCCACACTCCCTGAGTACAGACCTCCCACACCTCCACACTCCGAGTACAGAACTTCAAACACATCTACACACCGAGTACAGAACTTCCGCACCTCTATACTCCGAATACAGACTTTCCACACCTCCACACTCCCTGAGTACAGACCTTCCCCACCTCGGCACCTCCTGAGTACAGACCTTCCTAACCTACACACTCCCTGATTACAGACCTTCCACATCGCCATACTCCGAGTACAGACCTTCTACACCTCCACAGTCCGAGTAAAGAGCTCCCACACCTCCACACTCCCTGAGTACAGACCTCCCACACCTCCACACTCCAAGTACAGACCTTCCCACACCTCCACACTCCGAGTACAGACCTTCCACACATCTATACTCCGAATACAGATCTTCCATACCTCCATACTCCGAATACAGACCTTCCACACCTCCACACTCCCTGAGTACAGAGCTTCCCACACCTCCGCACTCCCTGAGTACAGACCTTCCACACATCCACACTCCGAGTACAGACCTTCCACACCTCCACACTCCCTGAGTACAGACCTTCCCACACCTCCACACTCCGAGTACAGACCTTCCCACACCTCCACACTCCGAGTACAGACCTTCCGCACATCTATACTCCGAATACAGACCTTCCATACCTCCATACTCCGAATACAGACCTTCCACACCTCCACAGTCCCTGAGTACAGACCTTCCACACATCCACACTCCGAGTACAGAACTTCAAACACCTCTACACACCGAGTACAGAACTTCCGCACCTCTATACTCCGAATACAGACCTTCCACACCTCCACACTCCCTGAGTACAGACCTTCCTCACCTCGGCACCCCCTGAGTACAGACCTTCCTAACCTACACACTCCCTGATTATAGACCTTCCACATCGCCATACTCCGAGTACAGACCTTCTACACCTCCACAGTCCGAGTAAAGACCTCCCACACCTCCACACTCCCTGAGTACAGACCTCCCACACCTCCACACTCCAAGTACAGACCTACCCACACCTCCACACTCCGAGTACAGACCTTCCACACATCTATACTCCGAATACAGATCTTCCATACCTCCATACTCCGAATACAGACCTTCCACACCTCCACACTCCCTGAGTACAGAGCTTCCCACACCTCCACACTCCCTGAGTACAGACCTTCCACACATCCACACTCCGAGTACAGACCTTCCACACCTCCACACTCCCTGAGTACAGACCTTCCCACACCTCCACACTCCGAGTACAGACCTTCCCACACCTCCACACTCCGAGTACAGACCTTCCACACCTCCACACTCCCTGAGTACAGACCTTCCCACACCTCCACACTCCGAGTACAGACCTTCCACACTTCCATACTCAGAGTACAGACCTTTCTACACCTCCACACTCCCTGAGTACAGACCTTCCTCACCTCCGCACCCCCTGAGTACAGACCTTCCTAACCTACACACTCATTGAGTACAGTCCTTCCACACCTCCATACTCCGAGTACAGACATTCCACACCTCCACACTGCCTGAATACAGACTTTCCCACACCTCCACACTCCGAGTACAGACCTTCCCACACCTCCACACTCCCTGAGTACAGACGTCCCACACCTCCACACTCCGAGTACAGACCTTCCCACACCTCCACACTCCGAGTACAGACATTCCGCACATCTATACTCCGAATACACACCTTCCATACCTCAATACTCTGAATACAGGCCTTCCACACCTCCACAATCCCTGAGTACAGACCTTCCACACATCCACACTCCGAGTACAGACCTTCAAACACCTCTACACTCCGAGTACAGAACTTCCGCACCTCTATACTCCGAATACAGACCTTCCACACCTCCACACTCCCTGAGTACAGACCTTCCTCACCTCGGCACCCCCTGAGTACAGACCTTCCTAACCTACACACTCCCTGATTACAGACCTTCCACATCGCCATACTGCGAGTACAGACCTTCCCACACCTCCACACTCCGAGTACAGACCTTCCCACACCTCCACACTCCCTGAGTACAGACCTTCCACACCTCCACACTCCGAGTACAGACCTTCCCACACATCCACACTCCGAGTACAGACCTTTCGCTCATCTATACTCCGAATACAGACCTTCCATACCTCCATGCTCCGAATACAGACCCTCCACACCACCACACTCCCTGAGTACAGACCTTCCCACACCTCCACACTCTGAGTACAGACCTTCGCACACCTCCACACTACCTGAGTACAGACCTTCTCACCTCCACACTCCCTGAGTACAGACCTTCCTGACCTCCACACTCCAAATACAAACCTTCCGCTCCTCCACACACCGAGTACAGATCTTCCAGAACTCCACACTCCCTGAGTACACACATTCCACACCACCACACTCCGATTACAGACTTTCCACACATCCAAACTCCGAGTACAGACCTTCCCACACCTCCATACTCAGAGTACAGACCTTTCTGCACCTCCACACTCCCTGAGTACAGACCTTCCTCACCTACTCATCCCCTGCGTACAGACTTTCCACATCTCCACAATCCGAGTACAGACCTTCCACACCTCCACACTCCGAGTACAGACATTCCCACACCTCCACACTCCGAGTACAGACGTTCCACACCTTTATAGTCCGAATACAGACCTTCCAAATCTCCACACTCCAAATACAGACTTTCCACACCTCCACACACCCTGAGTACAGACCTTCCCACACCTCCACGCTCCGAGTACAGACCGTCCCACACCTCTACACTCCGAGTACAGACCTTCCGCACCTCTGTACTCTGAATACAGACCTTCCATATCTCCACACTCAGAATACAGACCTTCCACACCTCCACACTCCCAAGGTACAGACCTTCCCACACCTCCACATTCCGATTACAGACCTTTCCACACCTCCACACTCCGAGTACAGACTTTCCGCACCTCCATACTCCGAATACAGACCTTCTACACATCCACACTCCGAATACAGACATTCCTCTCCTCCACACTCCCTGAGTACAGACCTTCCACACCTCAATACTCCGAGTACAGACCTTTCTAAACCTCCACAATCCCTGAGTACAGACCTTCCTCACCTCCATATTCCCTGAGTACAGACCTTCCACACCTCCATACTCCGAGTACAGACCTTTCTACACCTCCACACCCCGAGTACAGACCTTCTGCACCTTTACACTCTGGGTACAGATCTTCCGCACCTCCACACTCCGATTAGAGACTTTCCACACAACCAAACTCCGAGTACAGACCTGCCCACACCTCCATACTCAGAGTACAGACCTTCCTAACCTGCACACTCCCTGAGTACAGACCTTCCACACTTCCATACTCCGAGTACAGACCTTTCTACACCTCCACACACCCTGAGTACAGACCTTCCTCACCTCCGCACCCCCTGAGTGCAGACCTTCCTAACCTGCACACTCCCTGATTACAGACCTTCCACATCGCCATACTCCGAGTACAGACCTTCCTACACTTCCACACTCCCTGAGTACAGACCCTACTCACCTCCACACCCCTGAGTACAGACCTTCTACACCTCCACAGTGCGAGTACAGACCTTCCACACCTCCACACTCCCTGAGTACAGACCTTACTCACCTCCACACCCCTGAGTACAGACCTTCTACACCTCCACAGTCCGAGTACAGACCATCCACACCTCCACACTCCCTGAGTACAGACCTTCCTCACCTCCACACTCCCTGAGTACAGATCTTCTGCACCTTCACACTCTGAGTACAGACGTTCCCACACTTCCACACTCCCTGAATACAAAACTTCCACACCTCTACATTCCCTGAGTACAGACTTTCCACACCCCCACACTCCGAGTACAGACCTTTCTACACCTCCACACTCCCTGAGTACAGACCTTCCTCACCTCCGCACCCCCTGAGTACAGACCTTCCTAACCTACACACTCTGAGTACAGACCTTCCTCACCTCCACACTCCGATTACAAACCTTCCACACATCCACACTCCCTTAGTACAGACCTTCCTCACATCCACAGTCCAAATACAAACCTTCCACACCTCCACACTCCGAGTACAGACCTTCCACACTTCCATACTCCGAGTACAGACCTTTCTACACCTCCACACTCCCTGATTGCAGACCTTCCACATCGCCATACTCCGAGTACAGACCTTCCTACACTTCCACACTCCCTGAGTACAGACCTTACTCACCTCCACACCCCTGAGTACAGAGCTTCCCACACTTCCACACTCCCTGAGTACAGACCTTCCTCAACTGCACACTCCCTGAGTACAGACCTTCTGCACGTTCACACTCTGAGTACAGACATTCCCACACTTCCACACTCTGAGTACAGACCTTCCTACACCTCCAAACTCCCTGAGTACAGACCTTCCCACACCTCCACACTCCCTGAATACAAAACTTCCACACATCTACACTCCCTGAGTACAGACCTTCCACACCCCCACACTCCGAGTACAGACCTCCCCACGCCTCCACACTCCGAGTACAGACCTTCCCATACCTCCACACTCCGAGTACAGACCTTCCTCACCTCCACACTCCGATTACAAACCTTCCACACATCCAGACTCCCTGAGTACAGACCTTTCTCACATCCACAGTCCAAATACAAACCTTCCACACCTCCACACTCCCTGAGTACAGACCTTCCCGCACCTCCACACTCGCTGAGTACAGACCTCCCACACCTCCACACTCCGAGTACAGACCTTCCCACACCTCCACACTCCGAGCACAGACCTTCCCACACCTCCATACTCAGAGTAGAGAACTATTGCACCTCCACACTCTGATTACAGACTTCCCACACATCCAAACTCCGAGTACAGACCTTCCCACACTTCCATACTCAGAGTACAATCCTTCCTAACCTGCACACTCCCTGAGTACAGACCTTCCACACTTCCATACTCCGAGTACAGACCTTTCTACACCTCCACACACCGACCACAGACCTTCGACACATCCACACTCCATGAGTACAGACCTCCCACACCTCCACACTCCGAGTACAGAACTTCAAACACATCTACACACCGAGTACAGAACTTCCGCACCTCTATACTCCGAATACAGACTTTCCACACCTCCACACTCCCTGAGTACAGACCTTCCCCACCTCGGCACCTCCTGAGTACAGACCTTCCTAACCTACACACTCCCTGATTACAGACCTTCCACATCGCCATACTCCGAGTACAGACCTTCTACACCTCCACAGTCCGAGTAAAGAGCTCCCACACCTCCACACTCCCTGAGTACAGACCTCCCACACCTCCACACTCCAAGTACAGACCTTCCCACACCTCCACACTCCGAGTACAGACCTTCCACACATCTATACTCCGAATACAGATCTTCCATACCTCCATACTCCGAATACAGACCTTCCACACCTCCACACTCCCTGAGTACAGAGCTTCCCACACCTCCACACTCCCTGAGTACAGACCTTCCACACATCCACACTCCGAGTACAGACCTTCCACACCTCCACACTCCCTGAGTACAGACCTTCCCACACCTCCACACTCCGAGTACAGACCTTCCCACACCTCCACACTCCGAGTATAGACCTTCCGCACATCTATACTCCGAATACAGACCTTCCATACCTCCATACTCCGAATACAGACCTTCCACACCTCCACAGTCCCTGAGTACAGACCTTCCACACATCCACACTCCGAGTACAGAACTTCAAACACCTCTACACACCGAGTACAGAACTTCCGCACCTCTATACTCCGAATACAGACCTTCCACACCTCCACACTCCCTGAGTACAGACCTTCCTCACCTCGGCACCCCCTGAGTACAGACCTTCCTAACCTACACACTCCCTGATTATAGACCTTCCACATCGCCATACTCCGAGTACAGACCTTCTACACCTCCACAGTCCGAGTAAAGACCTCCCACACCTCCACACTCCCTGAGTACAGACCTCCCACACCTCCACACTCCAAGTACAGACCTACCCACACCTCCACACTCCGAGTACAGACCTTCCACACATCTATACTCCGAATACAGATCTTCCATACCTCCATACTCCGAATACAGACCTTCCACACCTCCACACTCCCTGAGTACAGAGCTTCCCACACCTCCACACTCCCTGAGTACAGACCTTCCACACATCCACACTCCGAGTACAGACCTTCCACACCTCCACACTCCCTGAGTACAGACCTTCCCACACCTCCACACTCCGAGTACAGACCTTCCCACACCTCCACACTCCGAGTACAGACCTTCCACACCTCCACACTCCCTGAGTACAGACCTTCCCACACCTCCACACTCCGAGTACAGACCTTCCACACTTCCATACTCAGAGTACAGACCTTTCTACACCTCCACACTCCCTGAGTACAGACCTTCCTCACCTCCGCACCCCCTGAGTACAGACCTTCCTAACCTACACACTCATTGAGTACAGTCCTTCCACACCTCCATACTCCGAGTACAGACATTCCACACCTCCACACTGCCTGAATACAGACTTTCCCACACCTCCACACTCCGAGTACAGACCTTCCCACACCTCCACACTCCCTGAGTACAGACGTCCCACACCTCCACACTCCGAGTACAGACCTTCCCACACCTCCACACTCCGAGTACAGACATTCCGCACATCTATACTCCGAATACACACCTTCCATACCTCAATACTCTGAATACAGGCCTTCCACACCTCCACAATCCCTGAGTACAGACCTTCCACACATCCACACTCCGAGTACAGACCTTCAAACACCTCTACACTCCGAGTACAGAACTTCCGCACCTCTATACTCCGAATACAGACCTTCCACACCTCCACACTCCCTGAGTACAGACCTTCCTCACCTCGGCACCCCCTGAGTACAGACCTTCCTAACCTACACACTCCCTGATTACAGACCTTCCACATCGCCATACTGCGAGTACAGACCTTCCCACACCTCCACACTCCGAGTACAGACCTTCCCACACCTCCACACTCCCTGAGTACAGACCTTCCACACCTCCACACTCCGAGTACAGACCTTCCCACACATCCACACTCCGAGTACAGACCTTTCGCACATCTATACTCCGAATACAGACCTTCCATACCTCCATGCTCCGAATACAGACCCTCCACACCACCACACTCCCTGAGTACAGACCTTCCCACACCTCCACACTCTGAGTACAGACCTTCGCACACCTCCACACTACCTGAGTACAGACCTTCTCACCTCCACACTCCCTGAGTACAGACCTTCCTGACCTCCACACTCCAAATACAAACCTTCCGCTCCTCCACACACCGAGTACAGATCTTCCAGAACTCCACACTCCCTGAGTACACACATTCCACACCACCACACTCCGATTACAGACTTTCCACACATCCAAACTCCGAGTACAGACCTTCCCACACCTCCATACTCAGAGTACAGACCTTTCTGCACCTCCACACTCCCTGAGTACAGACCTTCCTCACCTACTCATCCCCTGCGTACAGACTTTCCACATCTCCACAATCCGAGTACAGACCTTCCACACCTCCACACTCCGAGTACAGACATTCCCACACCTCCACACTCCGAGTACAGACGTTCCACACCTTTATAGTCCGAATACAGACCTTCCAAATCTCCACACTCCAAATACAGACTTTCCACACCTCCACACACCCTGAGTACAGACCTTCCCACACCTCCACGCTCCGAGTACAGACCTTCCCACACCTCTACACTCCGAGTACAGACCTTCCGCACCTCTGTACTCTGAATACAGACCTTCCATATCTCCACACTCAGAATACAGACCTTCCACACCTCCACACTCCCAAGGTACAGACCTTCCCACACCTCCACATTCCGATTACAGACCTTTCCACACCTCCACACTCCGAGTACAGACTTTCCGCACCTCCATACTCCGAATACAGACCTTCTACACATCCACACTCCGAATACAGACATTCCTCTCCTCCACACTCCCTGAGTACAGACCTTCCACACCTCAATACTCCGAGTACAGACCTTTCTAAACCTCCACAATCCCTGAGTACAGACCTTCCTCACCTCCATATTCCCTGAGTACAGACCTTCCACACCTCCATACTCCGAGTACAGACCTTTCTACACCTCCACACCCCGAGTACAGACCTTCCTCACCTCCACACTCCGATTACAAACCTTCCACACATCCACACTCCCTTAGTACAGACCTTCCTCACATCCACAGTCCAAATACAAACCTTCCACACCTCCACACTCCGAGTACAGACCTTCCACACTTCCATACTCCGAGTACAGACCTTTCTACACCTCCACACACCCTGAGTACAGACCTTCCTCACCTCCGCACCCCCTGAGTACAGACCTTCCTAACCTACACACTCCCTGAGAACAGTCCTTCCACACCTCCACACTCCGAGTACAAACCTTCATCACCTCCACACTCGCTGAGTACAGACCTTCCTCACCTCCACGCTCTCTGAGTACAGACATTCTACTCCTCCACGCTCTGAGAACAGACCTTCCACACCTCCACACTCCCTGAATAAAGACCTTCCACACCTCCATACACCCTGAGTACAGACGTTCTTCACCTCCACACTCCAAATACAAACCTTCCACACATCCACACTCCCTGAGTAGAGACCTTACTCCACCTCCACACTCCAAATACAAACCATCCACACCTCCACACTCCCTGAGTACAGACCCTCCCGCACCTCCACACTCGCTGAGTACAGACCTTCCGCACCTCCACACTCCGAGTACAGAACTTTCGCACCTCCACAGTTCCTGAGTACAGACCTTCTACACCTCCACACTCACCGAGTACAGACCTTCCACACCTCCATACTACGAGTACAGACCTTTCTACACCTCCACACTCCCTGAGTACAGACCTTCTGCACCTCCAAACTCTGAGTACAGAAGTTCTGCACCTCCACAGTCCCTGAGTACAGACCTTCCGCACCTACACACTCCCTGAATACAGACCATCTGCACCTCCACACTCCCTGAGTACAGACCTTCCCACATTTCCACACTCTGAGTACAGACCTTCCTACACCTCCACACTCCCTGAGTACAGACCTTCCCACACCTCCACACTCCCTGAATACAAACCTCCAACACCTCTACACTCCCTGAGTACAGACCTTCTGCACCTTCACACCCTGAGTACAGACCTTCCCACACCTCCACACTCCCTGAGTACAGACCTTCCCACACCTCCACACTCCCTGAATACAGATCTTCCACACCTCCACACCCCGAGTACAGACCTTCCTCACCTCCACACTCCAAATAGAAACCTTCCGCTCCTCCACACACCCTGAGTACAGATCCTCTAGAACTCCACACTCCCTGAGTACACACCTTCCACACCTCCACACTCCGAGTACAGACCTTCCCACACCTCCACACTCCCTGAGTACAGACCTTCCTAACCTCCACACTCCGAATACAGACCTTCCACACCTCCACACTCCGAGTACAGACCTTCCACACCTCCACACTCTGATTACAAACCTTCCCACACTTCCACACTCCCTGAGTACAGACCATCCACACCTCCACACTCCCTGAGTACAGACATTCCACACCTCCACACTCCTGAGTACAGACCTTCCACACCTCAATACTCCGTGTACAGACCTTCCCGCACCTCCACACTCGCTGAGTACAGACCTTCCGCACCTCCACACTCCCTGAATAGAGACCTTTCGCACCTCCACACTCCCTGAGTACAGACCTTCCCACACCTCCACACTCTGAGTACACACCTTCCCACACCTCCACACTACCTGAGTACAGACCTTCTCACCTCCACACTCCCTGAGTACAGACCTTCCTGACCTCCAGACTCCAAATACAAACCTTCCGCTCCTCCACACACCCTGAGTACAGATCTTCCAGAACTCCACACTCCCTGAGTACACACATTCCACACCCCCACACTCCGATTAGAGACTTTCCACACAACCAAACTCCGAGTACAGACCTGCCCACACCTCCATACTCAGAGTACAGACCTTTCTACACCTCCACACTCCCTGAGTACAGACCTTCCACACTTCCATACTTCGAGTACAGACCTTTCTACACCTCCACACTCCCTGATTACAGACCTTCCACATCGCCATACTCCGAGTACAGACCTTCCTACACTTCCACACTCCCTGAGTGCAGACCTTACTCACCTCCACACCCCTGAGTACAGAGCTTCCCACACTTCCACACTCCCTGAGTACAGACCTTACTCACCTCCACACCCCTGAGTACAGACCTTCTACACCTCCACAGTCCGAGTACAGACCTTCCACACCTCCACACTCCCTGAGTACAGACCTTCCTCAACTGCACACTCCCTGAGTACAGACCTTCTGCACATTCACACTCGGAGTACAGACATTCCCACACTTCCACACTCTGAGTACAGACCTTCCTACACCTCCAAATTCCCTGAGTACAGACCTTCCCACACCTCCACACTCCCTGAATACAAAACTTCCACACATCTACACTCCCTGAGTACAGACCTTCTCACCTAAACACTCCCTGAGTACAGACCTTCCTGACCTCCACACTCCAAATACAAACCTTCCGCTCCTCCACACACCCTGAGTACAGATCTTCCAGAACTCCACACTCCCTGAGTACACACATTCCACACCTCCACACTCCGATTACAGACTTTCCACACATCCAAACTCCGAGTACAGACCTTCCCACACCTCCATACTCAGAGTACAGACCTTCCTAACCTGCACACTCCCTGAGTACAGACCTTCCACACTTCCATACTCCGAGTACAGACCTTTCTGCACCTCCACACTCCCTGAGTGCAGACCTTCCTCACCTACTCACCCCCTGCGTACAGACTTTCCACATCTCCACACTCCGAGTACAGACCTTCCACACCTCCATACTCCGACTACAGACCTTTCTACACCTCCACACCCCGAGTACAGTCCTTCTGCACCTTTACACTCTGAATACAGATCTTCCGCACCTCCACACTCCGATTAGAGACTTTCCACACAACCAAACTCTGAGTACAGACCTGCCCACACCTCCATACTCAGAGTACAGACCTTCCTAACCTGCACACTCCCTGAGTACAGACCTTCCACACTTCCATACTCCGAGTACAGACCTTTCTACACCTCCACACTCCCTGAGTACAGACCTTCCTCACCTCGGCACCCCCTGAGTACAGACCTTCCTAACCTACACACTCCCTGATTACAGACCTTCCACATCGCTATACTCCGAGTACAGACCTTCCTACACTTCCACACTCCCTGAGTACAGACCTTACTCACCTCCACACCCCTGATTACAGACCTTCTACACCTCCACAGTCCGAGTACAGACCATCCACACCTCCACACTCCCTGAGTACAGACCTTCCTCACCTCCACACTCCCTGAGTACAGATCTTCTGCACCTTCACACTCTGAGTACAGACGTTCCCACACTTCCACACTCCCTGAATACAAAACTTCCACACCTCTACATTCCCTGAGTACAGACTTTCCACACCCCCACACTCCGAGTACAGACCTTTCTACACCTCCACACTCCCTGAGTACAGACCTTCCTCACCTCCGCACCCCCTGAGTACAGACCTTCCTAACCTACACACTCTGAGTACAGACCTTCCTCACCTCCACACTCCGATTACAAACCTTCCACACATCCACACTCCCTTAGTACAGACCTTCCTCACATCCACAGTCCAAATACAAACCTTCCACACCTCCACACTCCGAGTACAGACCTTCCACACTTCCATACTCCGAGTACAGACCTTTCTACACCTCCACACTCCCTGATTGCAGACCTTCCACATCGCCATACTCCGAGTACAGACCTTCCTACACTTCCACACTCCCTGAGTACAGACCTTACTCACCTCCACACCCCTGAGTACAGAGCTTCCCACACTTCCACACTCCCTGAGTACAGACCTTCCTCAACTGCACACTCCCTGAGTACAGACCTTCTGCACGTTCACACTCTGAGTACAGACATTCCCACACTTCCACACTCTGAGTACAGACCTTCCTACACCTCCAAACTCCCTGAGTACAGACCTTCCCACACCTCCACACTCCCTGAATACAAAACTTCCACACATCTACACTCCCTGAGTACATACCTTCCACACCCCCACACTCCGAGTACAGACCTCCCCACGCCTCCACACTCCGAGTACAGACCTTCCCATACCTCCACACTCCGAGTACAGACCTTCCTCACCTCCACACTCCGATTACAAACCTTCCACACATCCAGACTCCCTGAGTACAGACCTTTCTCACATCCACAGTCCAAATACAAACCTTCCACACCTCCACACTCCCTGAGTACAGACCTTCCCGCACCTCCACACTCGCTGAGTACAGACCTCCCACACCTCCACACTCCGAGTACAGACCTTCCCACACCTCCACACTCCGAGCACAGACCTTCCCACACCTCCATACTCAGAGTAGAGAACTATTGCACCTCCACACTCTGATTACAGACTTCCCACACATCCAAACTCCGAGTACAGACCTTCCCACACCTCCATACTCAGAGTACAATCCTTCCTAACCTGCACACTCCCTGAGTACAGACCTTCCACACTTCCATACTCCGAGTACAGACCTTTCTACACCTCCACACACCGACCACAGACCTTCGACACATCCACACTCCATGAGTACAGACATTCCACACCTCCACACTGCCTGAATACAGACTTTCCCACACCTCCACACTCCGAGTACAGACCTTCCCACACCTCCACACTCCCTGAGTACAGACCTCCCACACCTCCACACTCCGAGTACAGAACTTCAAACACATCTACACACCGAGTACAGAACTTCCGCACCTCTATACTCCGAATACAGACTTTCCACACCTCCACACTCCCTGAGTACAGACCTTCCCCACCTCGGCACCTCCTGAGTACAGACCTTCCTAACCTACACACTCCCTGATTACAGACCTTCCACATCGCCATACTCCGAGTACAGACCTTCTACACCTCCACAGTCCGAGTAAAGAGCTCCCACACCTCCACACTCCCTGAGTACAGACCTCCCACACCTCCACACTCCAAGTACAGACCTTCCCACACCTCCACACTCCGAGTACAGACCTTCCACACATCTATACTCCGAATACAGATCTTCCATACCTCCATACTCCGAATACAGACCTTCCACACCTCCACACTCCCTGAGTACAGAGCTTCCCACACCTCCACACTCCCTGAGTACAGACCTTCCACACATCCACACTCCGAGTA
Source organism: Mobula birostris (assembly GCF_030028105.1). Classification (NCBI taxonomy): domain Eukaryota; kingdom Metazoa; phylum Chordata; class Chondrichthyes; order Myliobatiformes; family Myliobatidae; genus Mobula; species Mobula birostris. Next base: position 100,187,951 of record NC_092374.1, read on the forward strand.
CAGACCTTCCACACCTCCACACTCCCTGAGTACAGACCTTCCCACACCTCCACACTCCGAGTACAGACCTTCCCACACCTCCACACTCCGAGTACAGACCTTCCACACCTCCACACTCCCTGAGTACAGACCTTCCCACACCTCCACACTCCGAGTACAGACCTTCCACACTTCCATACTCAGAGTACAGACCTTTCTACACCTCCACACTCCCTGAGTACAGACCTTCCTCACCTCCGCACCCCCTGAGTACAGACCTTCCTAACCTACACACTCATTGAGTACAGTCCTTCCACACCTCCATACTCCGAGTACAGACATTTCACACCTCCACACTGCCTGAATACAGACTTTCCCACACCTCCACACTCCGAGTACAGACCTTCCCACACCTCCACACTCCCTGAGTACAGACGTCCCACACCTCCACACTCCGAGTACAGACCTTCCCACACCTCCACACTCCGAGTACAGACATTCCGCACATCTATACTCCGAATACAGACCTTCCATACCTCAATACTCTGAATACAGGCCTTCCACACCTCCACAATCCCTGAGTACAGACCTTCCACACATCCACACTCCGAGTACAGACCTTCAAACACCTCTACACTCCGAGTACAGAACTTCCGCACCTCTATACTCCGAATACAGACCTTCCACACCTCCACACTCCCTGAGTACAGACCTTCCTCACCTCGGCACCCCCTGAGTACAGACCTTCCTAACCTACACACTCCCTGATTACAGACCTTCCACATCGCCATACTGCGAGTACAGACCTTCCCACACCTCCACACTCCGAGTACAGACCTTCCCACACCTCCACACTCCCTGAGTACAGACCTTCCACACCTCCACACTCCGAGTACAGACCTTCCCACACATCCACACTCCGAGTACAGACCTTTCGCTCATCTATACTCCGAATACAGACCTTCCATACCTCCATGCTCCGAATACAGACCCTTCACACCACCACACTCCCTGAGTACAGACCTTCCCACACCTCCACACTCTGAGTACAGACCTTCGCACACCTCCACACTACCTGAGTACAGACCTTCTCACCTCCACACTCCCTGAGTACAGACCTTCCTGACCTCCACACTCCAAATACAAACCTTCCGCTCCTCCACACACCGAGTACAGATCTTCCAGAACTCCACACTCCCTGAGTACACACATTCCACACCACCACACTCCGATTACAGACTTTCCACACATCCAAACTCCGAGTACAGACCTTCCCACACCTCCATACTCAGAGTACAGACCTTTCTGCACCTCCACACTCCCTGAGTACAGACCTTCCTCACCTACTCATCCCCTGCGTACAGACTTTCCACATCTCCACAATCCGAGTACAGACCTTCCACACCTCCACACTCCGAGTACAGACATTCCCACACCTCCACACTCCGAGTACAGACGTTCCACACCTTTATAGTCCGAATACAGACCTTCCAAATCTCCACACTCCAAATACAGACTTTCCACACCTCCACACACCCTGAGTACAGACCTTCCCACACCTCCACGCTCCGAGTACAGACCTTCCCACACCTCTACACTCCGAGTACAGACCTTCCGCACCTCTGTACTCTGAATACAGACCTTCCATATCTCCACACTCAGAATACAGACCTTCCACACCTCCACACTCCCAAGGTACAGACCTTCCCACACCTCCACATTCCGATTACAGACCTTTCCACACCTCCACACTCCGAGTACAGACTTTCCGCACCTCCATACTCCGAATACAGACCTTCTACACATCCACACTCCGAATACAGACATTCCTCTCCTCCACACTCCCTGAGTACAGACCTTCCACACCTCAATACTCCGAGTACAGACCTTTCTAAACCTCCACAATCCCTGAGTACAGACCTTCCTCACCTCCATATTCCCTGAGTACAGACCTTCCACACCTCCATACTCCGAGTACAGACCTTTCTACACCTCCACACCCCGAGTACAGACCTTCTGCACCTTTACACTCTGGGTACAGATCTTCCGCACCTCCACACTCCGATTAGAGACTTTCCACACAACCAAACTCCGAGTACAGACCTGCCCACACCTCCATACTCAGAGTACAGACCTTCCTAACCTGCACACTCCCTGAGTACAGACCTTCCACACTTCCATACTCCGAGTACAGACCTTTCTACACCTCCACACACCCTGAGTACAGACCTTCCTCACCTCCGCACCCCCTGAGTGCAGACCTTCCTAACCTGCACACTCCCTGATTACAGACCTTCCACATCGCCATACTCCGAGTACAGACCTTCCTACACTTCCACACTCCCTGAGTACAGACCCTACTCACCTCCACACCCCTGAGTACAGACCTTCTACACCTCCACAGTGCGAGTACAGACCTTCCACACCTCCACACTCCCTGAGTACAGACCTTACTCACCTCCACACCCCTGAGTACAGACCTTCTACACCTCCACAGTCCGAGTACAGACCATCCACACCTCCACACTCCCTGAGTACAGACCTTCCTCACCTCCACACTCCCTGAGTACAGATCTTCTGCACCTTCACACTCTGAGTACAGACGTTCCCACACTTCCACACTCCCTGAATACAAAACTTCCACACCTCTACATTCCCTGAGTACAGACTTTCCACACCCCCACACTCCGAGTACAGACCTTTCTACACCTCCACACTCCCTGAGTACAGACCTTCCTCACCTCCGCACCCCCTGAGTACAGACCTTCCTAACCTACACACTCTGAGTACAGACCTTCCTCACCTCCACACTCCGATTACAAACCTTCCACACATCCACACTCCCTTAGTACAGACCTTCCTCACATCCACAGTCCAAATACAAACCTTCCACACCTCCACACTCCGAGTACAGACCTTCCACACTTCCATACTCCGAGTACAGACCTTTCTACACCTCGACACTCCCTGATTGCAGACCTTCCACATCGCCATACTCCGAGTACAGACCTTCCTACACTTCCACACTCCCTGAGTACAGACCTTACTCACCTCCACACCCCTGAGTACAGAGCTTCCCACACTTCCACACTCCCTGAGTACAGACCTTCCTCAACTGCACACTCCCTGAGTACAGACCTTCTGCACGTTCACACTCTGAGTACAGACATTCCCACACTTCCACACTCTGAGTACAGACCTTCCTACACCTCCAAACTCCCTGAGTACAGACCTTCCCACACCTCCACACTCCCTGAATACAAAACTTCCACACATCTACACTCCCTGAGTACAGACCTTCCACACCCCCACACTCCGAGTACAGACCTCCCCACGCCTCCACACTCCGAGTACAGACCTTCCCATACCTCCACACTCCGAGTACAGACCTTCCTCACCTCCACACTCCGATTACAAACCTTCCACACATCCAGACTCCCTGAGTACAGACCTTTCTCACATCCACAGTCCAAATACAAACCTTCCACACCTCCACACTCCCCGAGAACAGACCCTCCACACTCCCCGAGTACAGACACCCCACACCTCCACACTCCGAGCACAGACCTTCCCACACCTCCATACTCAGAGTAGAGAACTATTGCACCTCCACACTCTGATTACAGACTTCCCACACATCCAAACTCCGAGTACAGACCTTCCCACACTTCCATACTCAGAGTACAATCCTTCCTAACCTGCACACTCCCTGAGTACAGACCTTCCACACTTCCATACTCCGAGTACAGACCTTTCTACACCTCCACACACCGACCACAGACCTTCGACACATCCACACTCCATGAGTACAGACATTCCACACCTCCACACTGCCTGAATACAGACTTTCCCACACCTCCACACTCCGAGTACAGACCTTCCCACACCTCCACACTCCCTGAGTACAGACCTCCCACACCTCCACACTCCGAGTACAGAACTTCAAACACATCTACACACCGAGTACAGAACTTCCGCACCTCTATACTCCGAATACAGACTTTCCACACCTCCACACTCCCTGAGTACAGACCTTCCCCACCTCGGCACCTCCTGAGTACAGACCTTCCTAACCTACACACTCCCTGATTACAGACCTTCCACATCGCCATACTCCGAGTACAGACCTTCTACACCTCCACAGTCCGAGTAAAGAGCTCCCACACCTCCACACTCCCTGAGTACAGACCTCCCACACCTCCACACTCCAAGTACAGACCTTCCCACACCTCCACACTCCGAGTACAGACCTTCCACACATCTATACTCCGAATACAGATCTTCCATACCTCCATACTCCGAATACAGACCTTCCACACCTCCACACTCCCTGAGTACAGAGCTTCCCACACCTCCACACTCCCTGAGTACAGACCTTCCACACATCCACACTCCGAGTACAGACCTTCCACACCTCCACACTCCCTGAGTACAGACCTTCCCACACCTCCACACTCCGAGTACAGACCTTCCCACACCTCCACACTCCGAGTATAGACCTTCCGCACATCTATACTCCGAATACAGACCTTCCATACCTCCATACTCCGAATACAGACCTTCCACACCTCCACAGTCCCTGAGTACAGACCTTCCACACATCCACACTCCGAGTACAGAACTTCAAACACCTCTACACACCGAGTACAGAACTTCCGCACCTCTATACTCCGAATACAGACCTTCCACACCTCCACACTCCCTGAGTACAGACCTTCCTCACCTCGGCACCCCCTGAGTACAGACCTTCCTAACCTACACACTCCCTGATTATAGACCTTCCACATCGCCATACTCCGAGTACAGACCTTCTACACCTCCACAGTCCGAGTAAAGACCTCCCACACCTCCACACTCCCTGAGTACAGACCTCCCACACCTCCACACTCCAAGTACAGACCTACCCACACCTCCACACTCCGAGTACAGACCTTCCACACATCTATACTCCGAATACAGATCTTCCATACCTCCATACTCCGAATACAGACCTTCCACACCTCCACACTCCCTGAGTACAGAGCTTCCCACACCTCCACACTCCCTGAGTACAGACCTTCCACACATCCACACTCCGAGTACAGACCTTCCACACCTCCACACTCCCTGAGTACAGACCTTCCCACACCTCCACACTCCGAGTACAGACCTTCCCACACCTCCACACTCCGAGTACAGACCTTCCACACCTCCACACTCCCTGAGTACAGACCTTCCCACACCTCCACACTCCGAGTACAGACCTTCCACACTTCCATACTCAGAGTACAGACCTTTCTACACCTCCACACTCCCTGAGTACAGACCTTCCTCACCTCCGCACCCCCTGAGTACAGACCTTCCTAACCTACACACTCATTGAGTACAGTCCTTCCACACCTCCATACTCCGAGTACAGACATTCCACACCTCCACACTGCCTGAATACAGACTTTCCCACACCTCCACACTCCGAGTACAGACCTTCCCACACCTCCACACTCCCTGAGTACAGACGTCCCACACCTCCACACTCCGAGTACAGACCTTCCCACACCTCCACACTCCGAGTACAGACATTCCGCACATCTATACTCCGAATACAGACCTTCCATACCTCAATACTCTGAATACAGGCCTTCCACACCTCCACAATCCCTGAGTACAGACCTTCCACACATCCACACTCCGAGTACAGACCTTCAAACACCTCTACACTCCGAGTACAGAACTTCCGCACCTCTATACTCCGAATACAGACCTTCCACACCTCCACACTCCCTGAGTACAGACCTTCCTCACCTCGGCACCCCCTGAGTACAGACCTTCCTAACCTACACACTCCCTGATTACAGACCTTCCACATCGCCATACTGCGAGTACAGACCTTCCCACACCTCCACACTCCGAGTACAGACCTTCCCACACCTCCACACTCCCTGAGTACAGACCTTCCACACCTCCACACTCCGAGTACAGACCTTCCCACACATCCACACTCCGAGTACAGACCTTTCGCACATCTATACTCCGAATACAGACCTTCCATACCTCCATGCTCCGAATACAGACCCTCCACACCACCACACTCCCTGAGTACAGACCTTCCCACACCTCCACACTCTGAGTACAG